>NW_015649578.1:218008-232803 GCF_001515625.1 Sinocyclocheilus rhinocerous | reverse complement strand
CAAATCTGAATACTCAGAAAACGTGGTGAGCGTGATTCACCCCTCGGAGCCCACCGAGGGCGGGAAACTGGACGAGACCCTCAGTAAGCTCAGAGAAGGAGTCAAGAGAGAGATGGTGGATGTCCTCCGAGCCAATGTGGAAGAATTGATGCAAGAGCACCAGCAAGCTTGGGTGGATCTCTTCATATCTGGCAAGTCGACTGAGCACAGTCTGACATAATTGCTATTTATTCACTTAAAAAAATATCAGTATATACATTTGAGGTTCATTGTATGCACCTCAAAATAATTTGTACAGTTCTGAATTAAAGGGATAGCTCACCCAAAAGTGAAAATTCTGGAATAATTTACTCAACCTCAAGTTGTTCCAAACCTGTACGAATTTCTTTCTTCTGTTGAACTCAAAAGTAGATATTTTGAAAATGTTGATAACCAAACAGTTGCTGATAGCCATTGACTTCCATAGTTTTTTGTTTTGTTTTGTTTTTTTTCATACTATGGAAGTCAATGGCAACCAGCAAATATTTGGATACCAACATTCTTCAAAATATCTTCTTGTGTGTTCAGCAGAAGAGAGAAACTTATATAGGTTTGGAATTTTTAATTTTCGGTGAACTACCCCTTTAATTAATCTTAGGGGTCAAATCAAATTGAAGAGACAATTTGATTTTCATTTTAGACAAATCAAATTTTCCTTAATCTTAGAAGTATTCAGTGTGTTATGAAAACAAACAGTACATTAGTTTTAACTCAGAAAAAAAAGACTGGACAATTAAAAATTGGACAGAAATTGGAAAACTGCCACTAGCCAAATACAAGTATTGAGTGTAATGTAAATTGGCCTTCTCTACCAGCCACTGCACTCTTAAAAATAAAGGTTCCAAAAGGAGGGTTGTGCAGCAATGAACCATAAGAAGAACCATTTTAAGTGAACAACTCTTAAAATCTTAAAAACCAGGTTCCAAAAGAAAAATTTTTGGTTACCCAAAGAACCTTTCAGTAAACAATTCTTAAAATAACCATTTTCAGTTTGAAGAACATTTATAATAAAAAAAAAAAAAAAAAACTTTTTCCACTATAAAGAACCTTTTGCACAATGGAAAGGTTCCATGGATGTTAAAGGTTATTTTGGAACAAAAGATGCCAATAAATAACCTTTATTTTTAAGAGTGTACAAGATCTCAGATTAGCCTTTGACAGGTAATGCTGCTGATTAGAAACAACAACACACTCTTCTTGAATTCTTCTTGAGTAAGTGCCCTTTATATATATATATATATATATTTGCAAACTCTCCATGTGAATGCCATCTGATGCAATTCACTTTATATTACATATTAATAATATGAAAGTAGGTTCGCTTATTAGCATTATTCAGAATATATTTCCTTGTTATACTTTCAGACAAATAAATACGAGATTTGAGTCCACTTACAAGGCCAGGGACACCTCACATGTCAAGATAAATTGGGACAGAAATGCTATACCACTTTGCACAATAACTGTTTGCTTTACTTTAAGGACAATTTTTGGAATGTTATTTCTCTCATGAATACAAAAAGTCTCCCTTATATGTTAAATGTTCAAGTTTTACAGCTTAAAAAAGCTGTTTAGTTTTTGAGAATTTGATTAAAAATGTGTGTAAACATTTCAATCGTGCCTTCAAGTGTTTAAAAACAGGTCAGAGTCCATTTACAAGGCCAGAGACAGACAGTGTAAAAGCAAAGAGAAATGTTCTTTTTAATTCAGTTTACTACTTTGTTGTTAGAAAAACACAGAGATGACACCTACAGTATAATGATTTAATGCTTTGTGCATTTGTTCAGTTGCACGTATATGAGTTGCATGGGACAGTGCAAATAATATAAGCCAACCTGCAGTCTAAGTGTCTTTGCTGTTACTCATTTTACAAGTGTTTGCAGGGGTGTAAAAGACTAAAGTAATTTTACTGGATCACTGTACTTAAGTATTGTTTTGGGGGATTTCAACTTGAAAAGTACTCGTTACATTTTTATTTTTTCTTACACACATTAAATGTGGTAAACGGAAGCTCAAAGGTGCAAGAACCAATGAGGGTTGTCTTCACGCGTCAAACACACACGGCTGAGCTTCAGTTGTAACTTTCATCAGGGAAATTTCTGGCTTCAAACATCAAAAGTTGGTAATCAAATCTGAGGAAGCATACTGAGCTAGCAAAGTTGCTTTTTCCTATAAAAGTCTATTGATTATTTTTGTTAGTTTTGTTATAGCCAATAACTGCCTGTGTAGTATATTTGCTGAATGCACAACATTTGCTCACCCTCAAGTCTTTTCCTTACACACACCGATCGTTTCGCTAAGACGACACTGATTCATTAACAGGGGTTGTATGGGTTACCGTCGTGTTCATGTGTTCAGTTTTTAAGGTGTCATCTTGGGACGTCCTGTACAGTGCATTATATCCGTACAGATGGATTATTCTTTCTAAAAATCTTTCTGTGTTCATTTGAAGTAGAAGTCTCATATACATGTGTCTGACAAAACATTTTGCATTGAGAAGATGATTCAATATGATGAAAGAAGAATCATCTGATTTTTTTTTTTAAATACTCAAGTACAATTTAAAGTTGTATTTTTTTTACCAATGAGGGTTGTCTTCACGCGTCAAACACACACGGCTGAGCTTCAGTTGTAACTTTCATCAGGGAAATTTCTGGCTTCAAACATCAAAAGTTGGTAATCAAATCTGAGGAAGCATACTGAGCTAGCAAAGTTGCTTTTTCCTATAAAAGTCTATTGATTATTTTTGTTAGTTTTGTTATAGCCAATAACTGCCTGTGTAGTATATTTGCTGAATGCACAACATTTGCTCACCCTCAAGTCTTTTCCTTACACACACCGAACGATATTTTTTTTTAAATACTCAAGTACAATTTAAAGTTGTATTTTTTTTAATCCCACTCATGTATGTCTTTGGCCAAGATTATTTTAATTGAGTAAAATTTTCACTCAGTTTCTGTACTTTCACTTAAGACTAATATTTGAGTACTTTTAAGACGTGTCACTTCACATCCCGATATCAATCACTAAGTTAATAGGTCTAAATGTATTTATGTATTTTTATATCATCTGTGGTAGGTGTGGGACCATAAAATGTTCGTTCCAATCATATTTCTCTGTCCGAGGATTACGATAGGCTGTCCTAACTCCCTGTCAACGTATGTATTTGCATATTTTAATACGTCATCAGCGCGTTCATTACGCTATTGCAGACCGAGTGAGAATGGAAGGCGTTATTATTGTAATATTAAGAGCTTTGTACTGTAATGTTTTCTCACCGATGAATGAGACATGAGCTAATCTGACAGCGTTGCCAGGGCTCTACAGTGCGACCATTTTAGTTGCATTTGCGACTGAAAACTACTGCGTGCGACTATGAAAACATATTTAGGAGCACCAGTGCCAAATTTTTGATAAAATTTTGGATTATTGATTAGAAGGTGCTCCTAAATTTTTTACTGTGCTCCTAAATTTTTTAAGTTAGGAGCACAAGTGCTCCTAAAAAGAAAAATAAGCGTAGAGCCCTGGTTGCATTCAATCCTCCATCAACGCCGTCTCTCATCGTGTCGCTGGTTAGCCTCTGCTCTGCCGGTGCGCGGTCATGTGTTTTGCAGGAGGCGTGGCTTTGAAGAGTGATTTGCAGAGAGGGTGGGATCTTATGCTTTCAAAGCTAGCTTGCTATTGAATCATGTCGGTTCACTGTTTAGAGCACAAAATGAGACGGGACAGTTGAAAAGGCACTACTTGCTTATTATTAAACATGTATCACTCTTATAATGTTTAAGTAGGCAAATACAGTTTCACACGATCTGATGTGTATTCATATCACGTCTGCATATGCACTAATACCACTACTACTCCGTTAGACCTCTGCCATCAGTTATGAATACCTAAGTTACACCAGCTCACAGAAAAAGCTCCATTTATTATTTACATGTTATTTGTTAATGTGAAGCTTCCGCATTGTTTGCCGTGTGGGTCTCAAAAGTTCCTTCCCATGTTGGAATGATCAAAAGTGATCTTTTTTTTTCAGTTTTGTATTTGTTTGAATTCTGATGTGTTTTTATTAAATTAACAAAACAAGAGTTAGACAACATGCTGTTATTGTGACGTTCATTCACAATGATTTGAAAAGATTGACATAATCTGGGGTCATACGGTAAAACCTGTTAAGTAGCATTAGTGATGTGAAATGAGTACATCATATGAGTTGCCTTAAAATGTGTCTCCTAAGGCGTCTTTACACTGCCAAGTTAAGGCTGCTCTGTGCCTGCTCAAATTTTGTGTAAAGGTGCAATGCCCTGCAATTAAGCCTGCTCTGACCCTCCTCAGCCCATAGCATCACCGCATACAGTTGAAATTGCTGTGGAAATGCAATTATGCCACCTCTGAGCAGCATTAAACTGTCTGTGTAAAGACACCTAAATGCCACTTCAGAAGCACTTCTGTGCCACCTTTGCGGTGTAAATTTGTCACTAGCGTGTGTACCATGCTTGCTTAAAGGTATTTTTTAAATTAGTGGATGCAATAAATTATGTTTTAGCTTTGAAATGGCAACTCAAATGAGTAAAATCATTTCCCAAAGAGAGTAAGAGTAAACAACATTTTACTTAATTTTTGATTCAACTTAGTCATAGCTGGAATTCACACATCGGACACAGATGGCGTCAATCCTAATGCCTTCGTTCTGTTAATTTGTCAACACTTTACAATTAGCTTAGACTCATACTGAGGGCAAATAAGGAAACAGATGCACTGGATGGCGTAAATTCAACAGGTGAAAAATATGTGCTAAATTCCATTAAATAATAAATAATTGTAATAAATCCTTTTTTTCCATCAAATTCCATTTTTTGCACAACGAAAACGTAACACATCAAATGTTTTTCCCCCATCATAAATATGCATATTTACACTTTATTTGTTATTTCAACAGGATGATGTTACTGTCTGAAGCCTAATCCAGAGTGCAGAAACATTAAATATGACTCTATCTCTGGATGTCCTCTCAGGATTGATTTTAATCACTGGAGATGTACCAATGTATTTAATACATGTTTTCCATTTTGCTGTGTGAATTTAATTATGAACGTTATCTGAATGAACTTTATCTGATTTTGGTTGAGGATTATGTAAGTTAAAATATGAAGACTCTTTAAAGGTGCCCCGTTATGTGCAAATTGGTGATAAAATATCAACAATTATGAAGGATCCAAACAAGACCTGTATTCATTTATTCTTTTAGCATATAAACAAGCATAATAATACAATCTTAATAGAAACAAAATCAAATATGCAGCTCCTAAGCACTGATTTTATGTGAATGGAAAAAAAATCGTATAAAATCGCAATGAAATGGAAGTAGCGACAGAGCTTTTCTTCTGTCTTGTGACGAACATCTGAGTGTAACAGATTATTGAGAAGAACAAAAAAACAATGTAAGGTGTGAATTGGTGATTGGGTATAAATGAGTGGAGAAGTCTGGCAGAAGTCACCTTATTTTTACTGCAAGAATGAGTTGTGACATTTTGATTATGAGGTCCAAAAAAAAAAAATCAAAGATACATGAATGATGAAAAAAAAAAGCTGTATGAGAGAACTTCAAATGGAGGAATACATGTAATGTTTTAATTTCCATGGGAAAAGGTCACTTTGATTGAAAAAAAAAAAACTACAGCTTTCAAAAAATTGATTTGACGCCAATATGTAAAAGTGCTGATTGTACACCGGTTGTAAAAAAGGTTATTTTCCAATGATTACAAAAGTGCACAGACATTGTAAAGGTTGTAGGAGTGAACTGTTTTTATAGTCTGGGGTTGCTGGAGCTCCAGATAAGATTTTACATGCAAAAAAAAAAACAAATCATTTCTCGAAGGCAGTTAGCACAGGTGTGATGTAGTAAGTAGAAGACCTTACTCCATCTTTGTCAACGCTTCCTTCATCTTCATCACTGGGATGAGGACAGTCCTCCACAGGTTTGTCAACATCACCTCCCTGGACAAGCGTTTCTTACCCTGTAGGAGCTAAAATGTGATTATTTCACCACTAGAGGGCGATGTGCACTGTGGTGAGTAGATGTAGCTCACCTGTTCAACATCACATATTAACCTTCCCTTGAGGATGTATTGAACAGGTACTGGGGAACATATGGTTCTTAGCTCCACATGCTTTTATTGTAAATGTTGTTTGTTCATTAAATTAACCAGTCAAGAAATGGACATCGCTTTGTGGACATTGTTTATTCCAACCTGAGTCAACAACAATTATGCCATGGCTTATAGCAGGGAACCTCAAATCTGGCCCACGGGATCCACTTTCCTGCACAGTTTAGCTCTAACCCTAATCAAACACACCTGAGCATGCTAATCAATGTCTTCAGGATCATTAGAAAATCACAGGTAGGTGAGTTTGAGTAGGGTTGGAGCTAAACTCTGTAGCGCATTGGCCCTCCAGGGCAAGATTTGAGGAACCCTGGCTTATAGGAAAGCCACTTCATACCCATTACTTCTTTGTTTGGCTTCTGCAAAAGCAGAAACCCACATGTAAAAACTGATAATGAATGAATTTTCTGTTTACAGTGTTTACTTCTGATTTATCATTCAGAAGTAGAAAAATCCTTATGAACATTAGTAATAGAAATAGTTCACTTAAAAACTGTAAAAATGCTACCGTAAAATGGGTTAATAATAATATTAAGAGGCACACCGACTGGCAAACTGTAATAAATGTTTTAATTGGGAAAATTATTTAGAGATGCCATTATTTCTGGCATGGAAGGACAAAAACTTTTAAATTAGCCTAGGGTGGCGCTAGGGCGGGCCTTTTCACTCTGTATGTCACTTTAATTGTAAACAATAATAATAATAAAAACATTAAAACCTACAAAATATTAATACGATTAAACATGTAGCCTAATGCCTATATTTAATGTTTCTAGGCTATATGTATAAACAGTACCTGAAATAACCATTTACCGGATCATCAAGAACTTCAAGGAGAGAGGTTTGACTGCAGTGAAGAAGTCTTCAGGACGTCCCAGAGTGTGCAGCAAGCGCCAGGACCATCTTTTCCTGAGGAGTCAGCTACAGAATCGTTTCACCAGCAGTGCAGAGCTTGCTCAGGAATGGCAGCAGGTTGGTGTGAGAGCATCTGCACGCACAGTGAGGCCAAGACTTGGGCAACGGCCTGGTGTCAAGAAAGGCAGCAAAGAAGCCACTTCTCTCCAAGAAAAACATCAAGGACAGACTGAAATTTTGCAGGAAGTACAAGGATTGGACAGCAGAAGACTGGTGCAAAGTTATTTTCTCTGATGAATCTCCCTTCCGACTGCTTGTGACATCTGGAAAATCGATTGTTCGGAGAAGAAAAGGTTAACGCTACCATGAGTCCTGTGTTGTGCCAACAGTGAAGCATCCTGAGACCATCCATGTGTGTGGTTGCATTTCAACCAAGGCAGTGGGCTCTCTCATAATTCTGCCCAAAAACACTGCCATGAATAAAGAATGGTGTCAAAACGTCTTGCAAGACAATCCCATAGAGAACCTTTGGTCAGTCCTCAAAAGGCGAGTGGACAAGCAGAAGCCCACAAATTGTGATCAACTCCGAGAACTAATAAAGCAAGAATGGATTGCCATCAGTCAGGATTTGACCAAGAAGCTAATATCCAGCATGCCAGAGCGAATTGCAGAGGTTATGAAGAACAAGGGTCAACACTGTAAATATTCTCATTATCTCATTATATATTTTTGCCAATAAAATGCTTATCCTTGTTTTTCAGTATACCATAGAAACATGTGGAATAATAATCTACAAATTCTGAAGCAGCAGACTTTGCAAAACACAAAATTTGTCACTGCCAAAACTTTTGGCCATGACTGTAGGTATCTCAATTACAAGTTTAACAAAAAGTGTGCGTGTTTTTTTTTTTTTTAACTGTATCATGTTTAAAAAACGTTGTGCAAGTCATTCCTGAAGGAGAGAAATGAGAGGCGTTCTCCTGGGTCTGAGGAGATCTGCAGTTTACACGGTGAGGAACTCAAGCTCCTCTGTCTGGAGGACAATGAGCCTGCGTGTTCAGTGTGCAGAGATTCACAGAAATACACCAATCAAACATTCAGACCCATCAGTGAAGTTGTTCCATCATATAACGTAAGAGAGATTTACATATGAGTATAAACTTATGTATTAGTGATCACATTTCAGAAATCTATGGTGTCTTATAGATTTTCACTTAAAATTCTAGGAGGAGCTCAATACAGCAATGAAGTCCTTACAAGAGAAACTTAAACAGAGAGGAAACCTTAAAAGAGAGTTTGAGAAAACATTTAAATTTCTCAAGGTGAGGATTGATTCTTCTGACATATTACATACTTACATGACTAAATATTGATTAGAACAGCTGAACTGATTTGTCGGATATAATTACATGTTCCTTTATTGACTGTTTAACACAAAACATGTTGGGTTTCCATGTCTTACATGGACTTTCCATAGACATAATGGTTTTTATACTGTACGAACTGTATATTCTATCCCCTAACTCTAATAACCCTACCCCTAAACACAACCCTCACAGAAAAATTTGGCATTTTTACATTTTCAAAAGAAGACAATATCTTATGACAAATCTAGTATGAAAAAAAGTAAATCGTGCGCACAATTTACTAATTCGTTCCCTCATTTTAAGTAAATTGTGTGCACAAAATAATAATTTGTTCTACTTCCTGTTTGCATTCTCATAAACCTGTTTCTTTTATGTTATGTTATGTTATGTTATGTTGTTATGTTATTATGTTGTTATGTTATATGTTATGTTATGTTGACATATTACATACTTACATGACTAAATATTGATTAGAACAGCTGAACTGATTTGTCGGATATAATTACATGTTCCTTTATTGACTGTTTAACACAAAACATGTTGGGTTTCCATGTCTTACATGGACTTTCCATAGACATAATGGTTTTTATACTGTACGAACTGTATATTCTATCCCCTAACTCTAATAACCCTACCCCTAAACACAACCCTCACAGAAAAATTTGGCATTTTTACATTTTCAAAAGAAGACAATATCTTATGACAAATCTAGTATGAAAAAAAAGTAAATTGTGCGCACAATTTACTAATTCGTTCCCTCATTTTAAGTAAATTGTGTGCACAAAATAATAATTTGTTCTACTTTCTGTTTGCATTCTCATAAACCTGTTTCTTTTATGTTATATGTTATGTTATGTTATGTTATGTTATGGACAGAGACACTTTAACTGGGTTTTATTTCGAGTTGGGAATGAGTTATAGAGACTTTCTCAAAAGCCTTGCAGCGGTGCATGGAATAATTTTAAGTGAGAGGCATCTACATCGGTTATGAGAATGCGGACAGGAAATACAACAAATTAATATTTCATGCGCACGATTTACTTAAAACAAGGAAACAAATTATTATATAGAGCGCACAATTTACTTAAAATCGAGGGAACTAAATGGTATTGCATGCACGATTTAGTAAACCGAGGGAACAGATTTACTTTTACTTTTACTTTTTTCCCCTGCATGTCATGTGTGGGGCTCCATAAAAAATACTAGAATTACTTGTGGGGATACTTCATCCTCAAAACATAGTGTTTACCTGGACCACACATACAGTCGTTCGCATTATTTATTTTACTTTATTTATTTATTTATTTTAATTAGTTAATTCAGTTGTGAATAATGCAGTTAACAATTTGTAAATAATTTTAAAATATGCATGCATCTTATTTGTATCTGTAATATGTAGAAATTTGCTTGACTCGTCACATTCAGTTATGAATTACATGAATCATAAATGATAGCATATTTTTTATTCAAAAAATAATGCAAAATTTGATCAAGTTGTGTCGTTTGCATCACTGCATGGTACTGTCAGTCATTTAACATTTCTATAAAAAATTCATATATTAACTGTTTAACTTCTTACCATGCACTTTTTCACAGTTAAAACTTTTAACTAAAGCATCAAGCTGGAATTTGCATTCGTCTTCTGTGAACAGTAATGCCCGCCTTCTTTGATTTGACCAACTTAAACATTTTGACATTGACAAGTCTAAAAAAAATTTTACTTTTAAAACTTTTTGTCATCCTAGCAACAAACAGGGCGGTGCGTAATGAAGTGCAGCATCAAGAATACAAAATATTGTGACAATCTGGCCATTTGTAACTATTAGGGGGAACTTCCTATGGCCCTGCTAGAGCCTTTAGTCTTTAAAACGGTCACATGCTGAATTCATCCAGTCAATGATACTGACACCACAAATAAAGATGTTAACCCAGGGTTTAGGAATGTACAGTGTGAAACATGAGCATATGAATACACAGGATTAATTGATAACGTAAAGCAAGAAAACCCAGAATTTTGTTTACCAAGTTTAAGTGTAAAAAGCCCTAAAGGTTTCACATAAACACTGATTGACCGATAATGTCTCAAGTACCATCAGTCATAAGTTCATTCAGACATGGCTGCCACATTTTAAAGTTCAGTTGCTATACTTTCAAATTCTATTGCATATGAAAGTATTAAAAAGACATCCAAAACTGTCATTTTGTGAAGAGAAACTGATAAGATTCATTATGTATTATCACCCTACAGACACAGAACATCTACTACAGTACTACTTCAGAAAGTTAAATTTAGTTAACTGACCCACATTTAGCAAATGACTCTTCATGCTGATCCAGAATGATTTGCATCTTTGAGATGATTGAAGTGAATGTAATTTGATTTCAGTCTCAAGCTGAGCACACAGAGCATCAAATTAAACAGCAGTTTAAGCAGCTTCATCAGGTTCTCAGAGATGAAGAAGAAGCTACAGTCACTGCACTGAGGGAGGAAGAGGAGCAGAAGAAGCACAAGATGAAGGAGATCTACAGACACATCTCAGCTCTTTCACACACAATCAAAGACCTGGAGGAGACGATGAAGGCCAAAGACGTATTCATATTAATCAAGTGGAGGACAAATGCAAAAAAGTGTTAAATATTATGAGATGTATTGCAGGGGTGGAAAGGGGAGGAGATTTTAATTCATTAAAGTGTATATATACGTGTCCCTAATAAGATCTAGAATGGATTATGGGAGTGTGGCATTTGGTTCAGTGGCAAAATCAGTATTAGCAAGGCTGGATAAACTACAGACCCAGGCATTGAGATTATGTCTCGGAGCAATGAGAACATTCCCAAGTGTGTTCACTGCAGGTAGAGGTGAGGGAAATGCCTTTGAACCTACGGCAGAAGCAGTTGCTAGTGAATTACTGGATCAGTCTGCCCGCATGTGGATAGGCATCCAACCAAAAGTTTATTGAAAGATTGTTGGGAAAAAGGTAAAGAAAAAAAATTAAGTTTTGGTTGGACTGGGGATGGTGCAGCAAGAGGCTTGGGAGTGTATGGAAAGGAGTTTGGTAAAACTGTAGTATGGCCACCCTAACTCCAATGTGGATGTTTATTACACCAGTATTGGATTAGGAACTATTACAGATCAAGACAGAAAACAAACATATTTAATAAAGTACCATATGGTATAAGTAGATCATTATTTGCAGATGATGGGGCACTTTGGAAACGTGGGAAAAAATTTGGAATATTAAGAAAATACAGGATGGAATACATCACGTTAAAAAGTGGGGATTGGAATGGGGGTTTAAGTCTTCTGTGGAAAAGTAAAAAATTATGGTTTTCTCTAAAAAGAAAAACAAAGATATTAATCTGAAGTTGTATAGGAATATTCTAGAAAGAGTTGAAAGTTTTCGTTTCTTGGGGGTGTGGTTTGATTCAAGGCTAACATGGAGAATTCATATTAATCAAGTGGAGGACAAATGCAAAAAAGTGTTAAATATTATGAGATGTATTGCAGGGGTGGAAAGGGGAGGAGATTTTAATTCATTAAAGTGTATATATACGTGTCCCTAATAAGATCTAGAATGGATTATGGGAGTGTGGCATTTGGTTCAGTGGCAAAATCAGTATTAGCAAGGCTGGATAAACTACAGACCCAGGCATTGAGATTATGTCTCGGAGCAATGAGAACATCCCCAAGTGTGTTCACTGCAGGTAGAGGTGAGGGAAATGCCTTTGAACCTACGGCAGAAGCAGTTGCTAGTGAATTACTGGATCAGTCTGCCCGCATGTGGATAGGCATCCAACCAAAAGTTTATTGAAAGATTGTTGGAAAAAAGGTAAAGAAAAAAAATTAAGTTTTGGTTGGACTGGGGATGGTGCAGCAAGAGGCTTGGGAGTGTATGGAAAGGAGTTTGGTAAAACTGTAGTATGGCCACCCTAACTCCAATGTGGATGTTTATTACACCAGTATTGGATTAGGAACTATTACAGATCAAGACAGAAAACAAACAAGTGGATTTGATGAATGAATTTGATAAATATGTGAATCAAAAATACACACAATTTAAGCATATTTATACAGATGGATCAAAAGACCCGGTAACAGGAGTTACAGGAGCTGAGGTCGTAGTCCCTAGCCAGAAGAGTGAAATGTGCAGGAGGACATCAGATAACCTAAGTGTATATGCTGTTGAGATGTTTGCTATCTTGATGGTGATAGAATGGATTGAACAGAATAAAGCAAACAGAGCTTTCATTTGTAGTGATTCAGTCTCTGTTCTGAGGAGTCTCAAGTCCGGTATGATTAGGAATCATCAGGAGCTTTTTTATGATATATTGTCTATTTATTCAAGAGTTAAAAATAAATGTTATGAAGTTGTATTAATGTGGGTTCCAGCGCATATGGGTATTCTAGGAAACGGAAAAGTAGATAAAATAGCTAAGCAAGCATTGCAAAAAAAAATATAGATGTGTCTATTAGTCTTTCAAGATCTGAAGGAAAGAGTATTGTATGGGGAAACATAATTAAAGAATGGCAGCAGAGATGGGATCAAGAACTAAAAGGAAGACATCTATATGCATTAAAGGAAAGAGTTGGTATAATGGAAAGTAGAGCCATTTTAGGTAGGTGTGCTCTTAACTTTTATAAAGAATATCTCTTTGGATTTGAGACTTTAGTCTTTGCAACTTTACAGATCTTCTTTATGCACCAAGAGCTTGTAACACTCCAAAGAGAAAGGAAAAATTGAAATCGCATCATATGACCCATTTAACCAGATTAAGAATAGGACCCAGTGAATTAAAAAGTACGCTTTATATGATAGGAAAACACCCAACAGGACTTTGTGATCAGTGCCAAGTGCCTGAAAATGTAGAACATGTGCTTGTGTATTGCACAAAATATAAAATTCAAAGGATGATATTGGTTAAAGACATGGCGGAAATAGGATTAACAGGAATTAAATATTTGATTTGTTTTTTAACTAAGACGGGGCTAATATATGGCAAGAATATGAAAAACATGATACTGTATATGGAAAGTAATTAGCTCCAGAAGATGGCGGTAATGCAACACCAAGGATGCAAACTGCCGTTAAAACCAAAAGAAGAAGAAGAAACGTTTCAGGTAGTGCATGCCTCCATATGAGGACCTGAGGAAATGCATGATTGATGCATTTTGTGCATGAGTGAGGAGCGTGCATGTTTGGTTTTCAAGGAAACTGAATGCATATTGAGAGGCTTTGCTTTGATACCTGCAGATTCACGTGACTCATATGTTGTGTGTGTGGGCAAGAAGCATGTGCATTCAGCTCTCGGGGGAGTTGAATGCGCTCCTTGCGGTTATTTCTTTGTGAATGTAACGTTATCGTATGCATTCGCGGGACTACTGAGAAGGAAGGTAAGAAACCCGGTTCTTCTTTGTTTCACCTTTTACCTGAGATTTTAGACAGCGTTTGCATGAGCGCGTTCACCTCTCGCAGGCTCATAGCGATGCATTCCTGGCAGTGGATTCTGTTCTTGCTTGATACTCGAGAGAATCTAGCGTCTGTACGGAGCGCATTAGGCTCTGAATGCATGCTACGTGATGCAGTCGCAGTGAGATTTCTAGCCTAGCGTCCGTGGTTTGAGTCCTGCTGCTGCCGAAGCAGCTAGCCGGACTGTTCGCTTAGATTGTAGAGGTGTGCACAAATAGTCGAATATTCGATCAGTAATTATTATTCGAAAAATAAAAACACTTCAAATTTTACTACGTGTTGCTTTGCTGGCCGTAAATGCAAAGCACGCAAACTAAAAGTCAGTTATAACTAAATGCACTGGGTGTAACCATGGAACGTGTTAACAAGTTGATTTATTTGATCACATAATGTCGTCTGCCTCCTGAAGTTTGGAATTATTTTGATCAAAATGACCTTTACTAAATGATCTTTCAAAATGGAATTATTTTTGATCAAATGAATCAGTGAAACTGAGTTATCATAATATCACCACCACAATGAGAAATCACATGAAATCCAAACACTAGTGGACTGAGGAAAGACAGCTGTCCATCACTGCATTACGAATGCAGGCAAGCGCAGCTGTGAGCTGAGAAGAGACGTTACTGTATCTAACAGCGATCTGATCTGGAGGCATATGCTTCCTTTAAGTTTCCTCAAGAGAGAGTGGTTTAAGAACAGAAAACACAAAGCGCTGTAAGAAACTTTGCTTAGCACACCCTTATCTTTGTGTCTCCTGAACGTCTGTGTTGTCGCGCATTCCTATTGTTATCAGACTGAGAAGCCAACTTTAACATAGGCCGACTCCAGTGTATGTACGTTCCGTACTGTAATTTGCACTGTCTGCTTTATTTTTCCATTTGCTCTGCTTGAACTTAAATGAT
>NW_015649578.1:215593-217963 GCF_001515625.1 Sinocyclocheilus rhinocerous | reverse complement strand
ATATATATAATTTTTTTTGTTTACACACATTTTCAACAACAAAAAAAAACTTGAGATATAAAGTAACGTTGTTGTAGAACATTGTTGTGTATAATGCCTAATCATAAGCTTGTTCAGAAACTGTGACAAAATCTTGATTATTAAAAAATAACGTCTTTCTCATTATTTCATCATTTAAATAAATATTCAAATATTTGTTTTTTATTAGTCCAAATATTTAAATACAATATTTTTGAAAAATGCCCATCCCTAGTAGATTGTAAGTGGAGCACGGACGTGATGGGAAATGTTTTCCCCTTTCAGGTATTCCATGTTGTTTCTAATTCTTTATACAAATAAGAAACGGTGTAATATGAGAGAGTGGATGTGCCAGGTATGATGCATTTGCGAGACTGACTGAAAGAGACGGGTAAAGATCTTTTATTTTCTGTTCTCTCCTGAGGGATAGCAGTCAGCATTTGCAAGAGCACGTCCAGCTCTCGAGGGGATTATAGTGATGCTTGAACTAAGCAAGCTTAGCTCTCGAAGGAGTTAAATGGGTGTTGTGTGATGCTGTCACAATTATCGGTTCCACCCAGGCTTGACTCTCTCGAGGGATG
The DNA here is from genome assembly GCF_001515625.1 of Sinocyclocheilus rhinocerous. Lineage (NCBI taxonomy): Eukaryota > Metazoa > Chordata > Actinopteri > Cypriniformes > Cyprinidae > Sinocyclocheilus > Sinocyclocheilus rhinocerous. Next base: position 217,364 of record NW_015649578.1, on the reverse strand, counting down.
AGAGTTGAGCCCCTACACTCTGTGGTTCTGTTCCCATGGCCGCCATTGCAGTGAGGTGGGATCAAGCACGGGGGTTGTACGCGCCCCACGAGAGGAGTAGAAAGTTTCCATTCAAGCTCCTCTTGTTACCTCTCTTAAGTGGAAGTTCAAAGTATCAAAGATGTACTTGTTTAAAAACAGTTTCCTTTGATGGCTATCCAGATTGTAGCAAGGTGTCCCTCCCCAATGAGTTTGGGTTTTAAGTAGGGTTCCTTACTCTCTTCTTAGTAACATCTCAGGTCAGGCTGCTATTTACTGTGGCCCATCTGAAACATCAAAGTTGGTAGCTGTCTGAGGACAGATTACCTGTGACTAGCTGCTCATTGGCTTGAGATGTCCCTCACTAAGAATGTGGATATTGAAGTAGGGTTCCTTGCTCCCTCTGTTTGATCTGCATGTATGGGTTGGGCTGCCCCCCTTTACTAGGGGCTTTAAGTGGGTGGTCCCCCTTTTTTGGTTCCTTGGATTTAATTCTCATATAGTCTTCTAGGTCGTATAGTCTCCTAGGTAGCAGCCTCTTTAGAGATGGTAATTTCCCTTTGACAAGCTACTCTTGGCTTGGGCTGTTTCCCTTGTAATTAGAGGTTTTTTTAAGTAGAAAGTCCACCTATGGCTATAGGTTGAGTCTCTTTTAGGCTCCCTATTCGGGAAGTATGTTTGTCAAAGATGTACCGGTTGAGGCTGGTTTCCTTTGATAAGATCTCACCCCTGAGTTGTGAGCTCTTTCCCTACCTAATATTTCTAGTAGCAGGGTTGGGCTGCCTCCCCGCTTTCTAGGGCTTTAAGTAGGCGGTCCCCCTGAGGTTCCTTTTTGATATATTAGGCTGCCTCCTCTGATTTCAGGGTATTTTCAAGCAGGTGGTCCCCCGGAATCCCACATGCTTTGGGCTGTTGTAGAAAATATTAATTAATCTTAATTCAATATAATACATAGAATTATATCTAGTCAAAAGAAAAAATTATTCTACTATTATCTACTATTGTGACTGTGTGAGGATTGCAGTGTGTGCTTAGAACAGAGTGAACTATTTAAAGCTTGGAAAACACTCATATATGGAAAAGGACCTTGTCCCTATGTACAGGAGTTAGAAATAAGTATGTGACAAGTTATTGATCACCCTTCAGGAGCTCATATACGATAAAGATTCCTTGTCTAAAAATACAAAAAGACATGTATGGAATCTGTTGAACAGCTTTGTATATATGTAAGTGCAAAGCTGGATTGGGTGGTGGTGTTTGCAAACATTACTCGGCTTTGTTACCTCTGGCTTCAAAACCTCCAAGACTTCAGAGCAATTTATTCTAACCAGAAAGATTCCACAACATATTAGCACCCGAACAGGGACTGTAAAGAGCAAGGAACCACAGCGGGCTGGCTGAACGAGCAACACAAACAGGTGGCCACCTAAAATAGGTAAGCATTTTTGCTTAGTTTGCGTTGTTCGCCAGAACTGCCCGTAGTGGTAAGAATACTGAAAATTCTTCCAGATTAATTCCGACACACCGTCCTCGCGATGGGTAAACAAAGCAGATATGTACGATCTAAGTTATTCGTCTCCCAGCAATTAGCCAACCTCACTCCTAAATCTACTCCAGCAGAGTGGCCAATATTTCGAGCAAAGTTCGCAAGGCCCCGAACTCGCCTCGCTCGACACCACCATCGCCCCGCACAAGACCCGGCTCTCCTTAAGCGCTGGGTCGCAGCGGCAGGCCTTCAACGAGCCTGGGCCGC
>NW_015649578.1:192216-215180 GCF_001515625.1 Sinocyclocheilus rhinocerous | reverse complement strand
TAGGCTAGAATCTGTGATTGCGAAGTACAGTGAATATCCACACCAGTGCGGTGACTGACTGCCACACATAGCCTACTCTTCAGAACATTAGATTAATCCGCGCTGGAGCCGTGCCGACTCACAACCCACGCAAGCTAGATAATTCCGCACCAAGCTGCAATTCCAGGTTTTCAAACAGAGTTGGCGACAAAGAGGCAAAACGTACAGACTGCAGCTTTAACTAGCCTATGTGCACATGTAGTAGCACAAAAGACTATACAGTGTACTCTATGGGCACAATGTGTTTAACACAATTACATTTTTGAATCATACCTGACAGCAGAGAGACACAGCAGCGAGAGTTCTGGTGCAGAGCTCCAGAGACTCTCACACACTGCATGGGGGTTTTTCTGACTACAGAATCCCCAAAGTAGTGTTTTGTCACTATCCTTATATACCCAAATCAGAAAAACAAAGAAATCTTCAAATCAGTTGTAAAAACATAAAAGATCTTTTGGTTTGTTAGGTTCTGTGATCCAGGGTCACACCTGGCTGGAGATAGATAAACATTCCCACAGACCCTTAAAGAGGAACCCCCTCCTCAGCAGAACACAATTCTACAAAAGTTTTCAGTATTTCTTATAATACAAGTGTCTACTGTGAAATTGAGACTTTTTCATTCTACGGTCGGCAAAGACTTACCTGTCCAATGCCGTGAGTATCGAGCTCCCGTCGGATGCCGGCGAGAGTCTCCCGGCCACACACCTTTACCTTTCCGTTCAACGGTCGGCGAGGCTCAGCCGTCCAATACCATGAGTCTTGACCTCCCGCCGAACGCTGTCCGAGCCCTCTCGGCTAACCTCACGTCTTTTCCCCCCACCTGGCAAGGCTTACCCGTTCGATGTCCTGAGTCTTGATCTCCCATCGGATGCCGTGAGAGCTCTCCCAGTCAGGTTTTCCTTTTCTCTCCCCGCCCGGCAAGGCTTACCCATCTGATGCAGTGAGTCTTGATCTCCCGTCGGATGTCGTGAGAGTCCTCCTTGCCAGACGGCCCAAAGCCTTTTTACCTTGCCAAACTGAAAGGACCCACACGTCCGCCGTCCTGAGTAGTGATCTCCAAGAGGAGGCTTCATGGGCCCTCTCGGTCAGCCATTTGCCCTCTGCCCACTGATCAGCAGTGGTTTGTCAGCCAGTAGAGCCTGTAAGCCGACACCGTGAGCTGTTCCAGTCGAGGCAACTCGGGCCCTCCTGGTCGGGCTATACAATCACGCTGCTCCTCCCCCATCAGCCGATAGGGCTCACCCGTTCCAACGCTGTGAGCTGCTTCTGTTGAGCATCGGCTCGAGCCCTCCCGACTGGGCGCCCCAAACCACGTAGTCCAATACCAGCAGCGGGTAGGGCCTACCCTTCCAATGCATAAGTCGCTCCCACCGGGGTACGTAGGCTCTTCCAGCTTGCCAGCCAGGCGACGTCTTGAACATCAGCCCCCGCCAGATCTCAGTGCTTATTTTGGGGGGGGTCCTTAGTCTGGCGGCTGTCCTTTGCTCAATTGCTTTTTGGGGGGTACTCTATGTTCGGGTCATTCCCGAGCTTGGAGCCCTTCCCCGGACAGCACGCCAAATATGCATTACCATACTTCAGCTAATTATATGTAAGCGTGAACTCGTGAATATACCATATAACTTTGGGATTCCTGTGTCATGAATCATTGTGGCAGCCATGACCGGGAGCACTGGCATTGAGGAGGCAAGACAGGCAGTTCTGGGCAGCCTCTTTACTGGCTGCAGTTAGCATCGAGGTGGACGAGAAAGGGAGCTTTGTCATCGGGGAGTCACAGATGGAGGCAGAAGGCTCCGGTATTCAGAAGACAGATAACAGGAATGGGTTCCATCATAAGCATGCATAGTATAGTCTAAAAATATCAAAGACAACATACACCATGACCTGAAGGATACACTGTTCATTCAAAGAAAGGTTTTCCTATTAATTAATTAGTAGAAAAGTCCATTTCTACTGTGCATTGTGCCTCTTGCTATGGAACATGCAGTGATTTTCCCTGCTTCGCATTCCTCTAGGCAATAAACCCAGTGATATCAGCGTTGGTTGCCATGGAACCAGGGGCCTGTTCGGCTTCCTGGGGTGTTACGCATTTCGGGGGAAGGGTCCATAGGTCCTCAAATGGCTTGTTAACTGAGGGGTGTTACAGAGTATTTGTTAAATATAGCTAACAAAATATATATTGTGTGTTTGATTGGTCCAGACGCTACACCTCTCTAAACTGTTTCTCAAGCATGTTCTTTCATCACCACTGCTTCGTGAATATGACGAATCACAACACCACGGAGACAAAATGTTAGAAAGTCATGCAAACATATCCATTTCGCTGTCAGGAGTGGGTGAGGCTTACACGAGTGAACGAGCGCAGCTGCGCACATGCACGCTAAACAGATGGAGCGCAATCGAATAGGAGCACAATAATTCTGAATAAAATATACATTTTGCTAAAATATTTGTTGTTGGACATTAAATGTGTCTTTTGTAGAATTTTAAACCTACATATAAAGTGTATTTTTATGATAGCAGTAACTGTAAAGGGACTATTGTAATGGGTAAATCAATTCTAAGCTAGTACAGTACTAATTACTAAGCTCAAATGAGTGAATGTGTGTTTTTTTGTAGAAGTTAAAATAGTCATTTTCTTTATTATTTATTTTCATTTTTAATTCAGTGATTTTAACTTTCAATTTAGTTATTTTAATGCTTTAAAGAGCAATTTTAGATTGTAATGTTCTAATGTTCTGCTATCTGTTCTGCAAACTATAAAAGGTACAGCTGTCATAAAACCAGAGAGAAAGGCTGCATGGCTGTAAACACTCCAAAGAGAAAGGAAAACTTGAAATCGCATCATATGACCCCTTTAAGGCATGAAAAGTTATATTTTCTCCATTGCAACAAATCGCATTGTGTTGAATCGAATCGAATCGAAATCGGATCGCACTGCATCGTAATAGGGGTGAATCGTATCACATCGGTAGCTGCTTCATATGTATCTTTAATGTATCGTATCGTTGGCAATGCATCGAGATGCGTATTGTATCGGCCTGAGTCATGAGATGCACATCCTTAGTATATATACACAGCACACTTACCTCTGTTCCTTGACAGTTTTTTCAGCATCCCTCCGCCACCCCTTCTCCGCACTTACAACTATTTCTGTCCTAACCCGTAGGGGGGGTACTCTGGGTTCGGGCCAAAATTCCGAGCTCGGAGCCCTCCCCTCGGACAGCACGCCAAATACGCATAACCTTTACTCTTTTATTATATGTAAGTGTGAACTCGTGAATAGACAATATATATAAATCCCTTGGGAAGCAGTTCCACCAGACGCAAATACTGCTCCCTCAAGCCAAGGAGCAAGAAACTACACAAGATTTGCTAGTACTTCCCCCTGGCATGGCACTCTGGAGGTGAGTATGCTGCTGTGCCTGGAGGAAAGAGATTTTGTCCGATGTGTTTGTTTGCATTGACACAACATGATTGTTCTGGACTGATTAGCACAGAAACAATGAATTATACAATACATACCACAGTTTGACTTGTTAGGTGACCTCTTCAGAATGTCCTTGTATCTGAAGTCAATGAACTTGATGTTCCCTGTTAATTAAAAGTTTCTCCATTTTGATGTCATGGTGAAGCACTCCATGGAGGCAGCACATGTGTGCAGCATGAACCACTTGCCACATGACTTGCCATGCTTTCTCTTTGTTGAGGGCTGTCACTGTGACACCTCATGAAGTCAACGAATTCTCACAGGGAGAGAGACGTTCAAGGATCATGACAAAGTGGTCACCTTGGTCCTGCCAGTCCAGCAGCCTGATGATCTCTGGCACTCTGAGGCTTTTATTTGCCAGGATTGGGAGAGGTGATCTCCTTTGGAAGGGGGTTTGGATTATCAGGCAAAAAGACAGACAGTTTTTATGATAGCTAGAGGGAAGTGGTTTCCAAAATTGAGATTTAGCCAGGCTTGGACCAGTTTGTTTTAAAAATAAAACTGTCTTTTGATTAATATTAATATGAGATGTTTTATATTGTGCAGCCTACTCTGTGTCTTTTGTCTTTGTGACATATTTCATGACTACTTGATGAACTAAACAAACAATTCTCTTGCACCTGTAAAATACACTAAAAGGGCTTAGAGTGATATATCAGAAGGATGAGTCAGGGCAAAACTTTGCTAGTCAGGCTTAATTTATTTTTACTTACTTTAAGACCATCCTCTCGGAAAGTCTGTTATCTTAGGTTGTACAATATTTTGCAGCACCAAAGTACAGTTGTTGTTACGCAGTTATTTCACAACTTCTATTATACACCTCGGCAAAACTACTGAGGTCTGGACATCAGGGACCTCAATGCTGGATACGACTGTGATCACAGATATTCACATTTTAGGCTAACAAGGAAGTTTAGAGTTATGATATATATAATATATTCTATATAATTACAATCTTATATGTCAACATATCTGGCAAAATTTGATTTCTCAATAATGACCCCTTTAATACAGGTATAGGTAAAAGGTCATTCCTGGTATTCGGTGCCTTTTGTCTAAAGATCATGATCCTACTGATTTAAAATGCTGAACTATATAAATTTTAAAGATGTTAAGTGCTTACATTTATTTGCTTGAGCTTGACCAAAATAATTTCTCCTTACCATGATTATACAAAAAGTTATTATAAAATGTGTATAATTTTACTGAAAGTATTGATGCTAAAAAAAATACTCAAAAAAGTGCCCAAGCATCTGGCCAATAACAACTAAAGTAAGTGATGTACAACCTTAAATTGTATTTAAAAAGTAGATTTGGATATTTTTCTCTGCAAATATTGATATCCAATTATTTGCCATTAATTAGGTTAATTAGTATACCATGTAATTAATTTGATGATATGTAATGTTCACAATTATTCAAAAAACATTCCACATACACTCTTAAAAATAAAGGTGCTTCAAAAGGTTCTTCAAGCGATGCCATAGAAGAACCATTTTTAGTTCCACAGAGAACCATTCAGTCATAGGTTCTTTAAAGAACCATCTCTCCGTACCCACTGTATATATATATATATATATATATATATATGTACTCATGTGTACTCATTTCAGTCGTTATCAACAGCTGAAAACTAAAAATGGAAAGAAAAATAGAAAGAAAAAAAGATTTTAAAGCACTTGATGGTACAACCCTATCAACTATTGCATCACTGAAGCTACACAGAGGTGTTTTGTTAGTCTCATATATTTCATCTGAACTGATGGACAAATTAAACAAAACACAAAAGAGAGAAGATATATAATTATCAAGAGAGAGAATTTGATAGAATCCTTAAATATTTAATAAAATGGAATAAAATGATCACTTACTGAAGTTTCTCTAGATTACACTGTGGATCCTCTAGCAGGTCAGAGAGCTTCACTCCTGAATTTCCTGGTTTATTAGAGCTCAGATTTAGTTCTCTCAGGTGTGAGGAGTTTGATCTCAGAGCTGAAGCCAGAACAGCAAAACCTTTCTCTCCAATACTGCAATCAGACAGCCTGCAGGGAGATAGAGAGCAACATGTCACGGTTACAAATGAACAAACGCATAAATGCAGGATGAGGTAAAAATGACTTGTGCATCCCAAAAAAGCCTCGTAAGTAAGAAAGTGTGGGTGTTTATTTTTATGTGTCTATAGGAGTGACATCTATACAACTGTGTTGTATTTCATGCATGCAAACGCAATGCAGACACCAGGGCTTAAAAAGCAGTTTTGTGAACCAATTATATTATGGTTAAATTTGCATTCCTAGAGTGTTTTTATTTTGTTCAGACTTCACATGAAAATGGCTTTTTAACGCTGCACAGAGGTGACATTTTGTGATTTCTCATGTAAGCCTCTTATTAAATATTAGTAAGAAAACAGACAAATTAAACAAAAACAAAAAGAAAGAAGATTAAAAAAATGACTGAGAGGATTTTATAGAATATTTTAAAAGATTTACTAAAATGAAAAAAAAAATCAATTACAGTAGTTTCTCCAGTTTACAGTGTGGATCCTCCAGTACATGAGACAGCAGCTTCACTCCTGAATCTCCTGGTTTATTAGAGCTCAGGTTCAGTTCTCTCAGGAGTGAGGGGTTTGATCTCAGAGCTGAAGCCAGAGCAGCAAAACCTTCCTCTCCAATACCACAGCTATGTAGCCTGCAGAGAGAAAGAAAACCCATCCTCACTTTACTTCCACATATTCAACAAGCAAAATGACATGATCGGTAAAAAAAAGTGTGTTACTGAAGTGTCCAATAAACAGTAAGCATTGGACTGTGTGATGCAATGCACTCATAGGTAATATAGGTAATATATCAGAGGCCATTGTGGAAATATGCTTCTCAACCAGCTTTGATCTTGGCAACTGTAATCAATAATGCAGTTCAGGCTCATGATGCACATCTGGAACTGGTTCTGTAATCAATAGGACAGAGATATAAACACAGAGAGAAAGAGCACAAGAAGAGGAAGAATACTTGAGAGATGAATAATTGTATCTCTGTCCCTCACAGGAAGTGAACCGTTGTAAACTTCTGCATTCATGTCTCATTCTCCAACATCCCAGCAGAGACAGGAAGATGTTCCTGGCATCTCAAGGTAAGGAGCCAAAAATGCTCCTGCACGATTAAACCAAATCTATTACAACTGTCACAATTAAAGTGTTAAGCGAGTGCCTGACTGTAACAAAAGGCTGTGTTGATGTTTCCGTTTCCTGTGTACCGTGCTGCTGAGTGGTTTGTGATTGTAGCTCCGTGTAGCTTTGCTTTTCTGTTGAATCTCTATCTTACTATCACTCTCTGTTGTTTAAAGTGATAAAATATAACTTAATTCCCACCATATTTCTGATATTATATATCAAACTAATCTGATTAATTTGATCGTTCTCTATTATTCTAAAACAGCGCGTGCAGCACGTTAGCATTCGTTAGCCGGTTAGCTTGTCATTCGTGTTTCCATTCGCGTCTATTGCTGTTTTCTTTTTCTCTCTCGCTCTGTTTTTTCTCAAGTTCATCAAACAACAGTGGTAAGTCAGATTCTTTCATCAATCACGGTGAAGGTTCCAGATCCTGAGTCCCAGTTCCTTGTCGGGGTTGATGCATCGGACGTCAGGGTTGGCGCAGTTCTGTCTCAGGGATCCCTCCGCGACGGGAAGGTGCACCCGTGTTCAACAAGGTGTGTGAGGTGTGTGAACTTGCAAGTATGATGTCAGACACTGTAATATTTTGTTTGTTTTGCACAAACAAACAGACTGGCTAAACCGACCGTCTGCTAGCCGCCTCACATCACAGAAGTCAGTTAATTCTCTGCACATAGAGACTCTTGCACCTAGATATCACACTATAGAGACTGTGTCTGTTTTGTCATAGTTAGTATTGCTTACCAGTCCTGTCTTGTCTCGTTCAGGCTCCAGTGCTCGTAGCTGCCTGTATATTTTCCCGCACCTCTCTGTGCGTTCAGAAACCCGTGGGCTCCCTTCAGCATCCGCCTACCCTGGGACTCTGCAGTATCGTTGTTGGGTTGCTCAGCCTCTCGCTCGGATTAGCGAGCTGCCCTGCCGGCTTCGTCTCCACTGCCGCAGTTGCGGCTTGTTCCAGCCGCTGCTATCCACCCATCTGTGTGGTAGGGGATTCCACGTCCACACGAACTGTCCGCGGAGGCGCTCATTGCCCGTTGTGATAAATCTCTGTTCAATAAAGCCTCTGTTGTACCCGCACCTGAATCCAGCCTATTCCCTGACAATCTCTAGGCCTACGTATGTTTTGATGCAATGAAATTCATTGCCACTGGACATCCAGGGATCATTAGGGGCTCCTGTTCCTTTAAAGATGTTTATAGTAGTTAAGAACAGAGGAAGATGTTCAATCGTGCATGTGACAGCATGCTGTAATACCTGTGAGTTGCTGGGTTTGTGTCATGTCTGTTTTTGGTTTTTGTTTCTTGTTCATGTTTTCATGTCTTTTATTTTGTGGTTTAGTCATGGTTATGTTTCCTTGTTTTGTCATGTAATTCCCTTACCCTCGTGTATCTTGCCATGTGCTCCCTTAATCAATGTGTCATGTTGTGATTGGTTGTTTTAGTTATGTGTCATGTGTTCATTGGTTGGAATATGTCATGTGACCCCTTTCGTTTGATATATATATATAGCCCTCATGTTGCCATTGTGTCTTGTCTAGCTTTGTTTGTGTAACCACTGTTGGTGAGTTTCTTGTTCATGTTTAAGTTTGTTTTTTTGGCAAGTCTTTGTTTATTTTTGTATCTTCTCACGTTTGGATTTAATAAAGCTGCACTTGGGTTCGTCTACACTATGATAGCCATATTTATAAGAAATTTTAGTCTGGTTTTAAAGTCCGTCACAGCACTGAATTGGCCCTTTTAAGAGTCATGAATGATGTAATGCTCACTACTGATACCAGGCAATCTATGGCTTTGGTCTTGCTAGACCTTATCTCTGCATTTGACTTGGTGGATCACATTATTCTCATATCACATCTAGAAGCATGTGTGGGCCTTCGGGGTACGGTGGTTCCGCTCAGGAACCTAGGTGTGTTATTTGATAGCAATCTTTCGTTAGAAAGGCACGTTTCTAGCATTTGTAAAACTGCATTTTTCCATCTCAAAAATATATCTAAATTACGACCTATGCTCTCAATGTCAAATGCAGAAATGTTAATTCATGCGTTCATGACCTCAAGGTTAGATTATTGTAACGCTTTATTGGGTGGTTGTTCTGCACGCTTAATAAACAAACTCCAGTTGGTCCAAAATGCAGCTAGAGTTCTTACTAGAACCAGGAAGTATGACCGTATTAGTCTGGTTCTGTCAAAGCTGCACTGGCTCTTCAAGCCTGGATCATTTCAGTTAACCGAGCATTACATTCACGAGTCATAAGCATATACAACAATTTATGCTTAACTAAGAATAACTAATGATGAACACACTAACACATTTCTAATATTCAAATCCGTTAAAGGATTTTTAGGCTGCATTACAGTTTTTCTGAATTGCTAAAACACATTTCTTTGAACATTACAGAAAAAAGTATATTGTATTGAGTAAACAATTTAGCAATTCTGTAAAGAAGTATAGTAATTGCATCCGAGTAAGGTGAATATGTACTGCAAGAATAGTATTGTGCTGAATATTGAATAGTACTGAATGTTTGTATATATTCAGCACTTGGATACTGCAAAAATAATGCAGTCCAACTGCAAAGGCCAAAAAGGTCAAATAAAACTCTAAATGAATAGCATGTTACAGTCGATATCGTTGACTTGATTGCAAATTATTGCAAAGATACTATTTAAACTGAACTGAGCTGGATGATGATATCACTGAATTCAATGATGATCTGCCTTTAACTGAACATTGAGTGTTTACTATTGTCATTTTGCATTATATTACAATATTTTCCTAATTAATGCTGTACAGTTGCTTTGACACAATCTGTATTGTTAAAAGCGCTATATAAATAAAAGTGACTTGACTTGACTTGACTTAAAGTGAAATGTGAAAATCGATACATTACATTTAGATGTGCTCAAAATGCCATCAAAAATTTTATTTTATTTTTTTGTAGCATTGAGCATCAATTATGTTGAACATATGAATGTAGAGGCATTTCGATTAGATGACAGTGAAGAAGAAATCCACTGAAAACACAGGAGTCACTGACTGAATTCTGCACTCTTGTGGATTCTCTCATCATAAACAATGATTATTTGATGATTATTTCAAAGGAGCTGTTTATTCTCTTTAGCTAGGTGTGGATACCGAAGGCATTATGACGGACTGGGGCATCCCCTTCATCTCCTAGTGGATGGTAGAACTGTGTAGGGCAGGGTATTGATGATTATATTCTGATTCAATTTCAACTCTCAATTTGATTAATCTCTGATCTTGTATGAGTATCAGTTAATTTGGAAATATTTCAAGTACAATTTTCAACTCGTGCTGTAAACTATATATCAGGGGTAGCCAACCCTTCTCCTGGAGGGTTACCTTACTTCCGTTTTAACAAATGTAACAAAACAAAAAAAAACTTAACAAAACTCATTCAACTTTGCTGAATGGGAAGAATGCTACAAATACTGTTTAGTGGCTCTTTTTACTCAAACATTAACTGAAAAAAGCACTAGACTAAAAGATTGACCTTGGCATTTATTAATCAGTATCGAGATTGTTTAAATAAAGATTTAAATTAATAAAAAATATTTTTACCAGCTCTAGAAATAAGTAAGCCCCTTCAGGTGGAACAGCTCCAGACCTCGATTTACCTCCCCAAATTAAAATGCTTGATGAATGCTTCAGCCAGATGCTCAAGTGTATGGGCACAACTGGGACAAGTTTCCATACATGGAATTCAATTTCGAATTCAAGACTTTCATTTCTGTTCAGGTGACAACCCAGGACTATTGGACAATAGGCTCATCTCAAACTAACCCATAGACAGGGAGGTGTGGGGTTAACAGCCAATCTCTAAACCACTCTTGAGCAAAGAGGGTAGATACCTTCCAGTTCTCTAATGACTGCAGGAGATTAAACAACATTTCCATGTTCAACAGCTACCCCATGCCTCAGATGGACAGTCTGATAGAGCCACTGGGGATGGCCCACTGTGTCTTTATGCTTGAGTTTAATAGGGGATACTGGCAAATCGCCCTATCCCCTAAGGTTTCCCAACCCTGTTCCTTGAGGCATAGCAACAGTATACATTTTTGGATGTTTCCCACACCTAACCCATCCATTCAAGAGTTAGAAAATGTGTACTGTTGGTGTGCCTCCAGGAACAAGGTTGGGAAGCACTCCCCTAAGGTATGGGAAAAGATCGCCTTCAGCATCCCATCCAACCATTTGCAGTAATGGGTGAAACAGATAGAGACAGAAGAGAGAGGTGAAATAATCCAACCAACTATTTTAAAATATGACAAAAATAATAACACTCACTGTAGTTTCTCCAGGTTACAGTGTGGATCCTTTAGTAGATCAGAGAGCAACATAACTCCGGAGACTCCTGGTTTATTCCAGCTCACATCCAGTTCTCTCAGGTGTGAGGGGTTTAGTCTCAGAGCTGAAACAAGAGCATCAAAACCCTCCTCTCCAATGCTGCAGTTGTACAGCCTGCAGAGAAATAGAGAAAAAACACTTCTCATACTTACACAGTTATGTTAAAAGCATGTGAATGAGGTGTCCAGTAAGCAGTGAGTGTTGGATTCCAATAATAAAAAAAGAAGGATAAACAGTCAGTGCAGGATAGAAAGTGTGAGGGGTTTAGTCTCAGAGCTGAAACAAGAGCATCAAAACCCTCCTCTCCAATGCTGCAGTTGTACAGCCTGCAGAGAAATAGAGAAAAAACACTTCTCATACTTACACAGCTATGTTAAAAGCATGTGAATGAGGTGTCCAGTAAGCAGTGAGTGTTGGATTCCAATAATAAAAAAGAAGGATAAACAGTCAGTGCAGGATATCTAACAAAGAAAAATCTAAATGTAAAACAAGACCTTCTACCTCTGATTATCTTAGTCTGCAGGTCATTACTGCAGTGTAATTTATAGTATGTTATTTCCACTTATAGTTGTTAACTACTGATTGCATTGAATATACACAGTACTTACTTTAATGTCTTGAGTTTACAGTGAGAGTTTTTTAGTTCTGCAGAGAGCAGCTTGATTCCTGAATTCTGTAGGTTATTATGACTCAGGTTCAGCACTCTCAAATTTCTAAGAGCTTTGGCCAGAGCTGAACAGCTTCTCCATGTAAGAAAACAGCCACTCAGACTAGAAGAAAGCATAATAACAACTGTAAGTTAAATTGCATTGTTCAACTTCATATTAAAGTAACAATACAGTTTTATAAATAATATAATCAATAAACACATGCTGCAGTGTAAATGAAACAACATTTATAATGAATGAACTTACATTTTGTATTCTGGATTCAATATTTATTATTTCTAGTGTTTTGTTAAGATACATTAAATAGTTTAGCAGTGTAAATGCTCACTTTGCTTTTCTGCATACTTTGACCACTGGCAGCAGCCTCAGAAGACCTTCTTCTGATTGATGATATTTACTTAGTTCAAAGTCAGTAAGCTCCTCGTCTGAGTTCAGTAACACAAACACCAAAGCTGACCACTGATCAGGAGAGAGCTTAGCATCAGCGAGACGATTAACACGAGTTCCTTTCAGGTATGTTTGGACTGCGTGCTGTAGAAAATGATCATTCAATTCATTCAGACAGTGAAACAGATTGATGGATTTTTCTGGGGAGGGATTCTCCCTGATCTTCTCCTTGATGTACTCAATTATTTCCAAACTGCTATGAGTCGTGTTTCTTGTCTGTGTCAACAGACTTGGCAAAAGACTCTGATTGGACTGCAGTGAGAGACCCAGAAGAAACCGAAGATAAAGATCCATGTGTCCATTCTCACTCTGCAAAGCCTTGTCCACTTCCTTTTTTTGAAAATCGGTTATTTCTGACTTATGTTTCTTATTTGAAACAAAGGAGAGAAACCTGATCAAAGCAGCAAAAAACTCCTGAATGCTCAGATGCACAAAGCTGTACAATTTCCCCAGACACAGGCCAATCTCCTCTCTGAAGATCTGGGTAAAAACTCCCGAGTACACTGACACTTCTTTGGCATCAATGCCACATTGTCTCAGGTCCTCCTCATAGAAAATCAGGTTGCCTGTTTCCAGTTGTTCAAAAGCCAATTTGCCCAGTGAAAAAATAGTTTTTCTGGCCTGCTGAAGATCAACCTCACTTCTCTCATCATACTTCTGGGTCTTCATTTTGGTCTGAAAGATCAGGAAGTGTGTGAACATTTGAGTGAGAGTTTTGGGGATCTCTGTACTCTCTGCTTCATGCAACATTCTCTCTAGGACATTGGCTGAAATCCAGCAAAAGACTGGTATGTGACACATGATGTACAGGCTTCTTGATGATTTGATATGTGTGATAATTCTGTTGGCTAGACTCTGGTCATTGATCTTCTTCCTGAAATATATTTCTTTCTGAGCATCACTGAATCCTCGTACCACTGTGACCCGATCAACACACTCAGGAGGGATCTGACTGGCTGCTGCTGGTCGAGAGGTTATCCATATGAGAGCAGAAGGAAGCAGCTTTCCTTTGATGAGGTTGGTCAGCAGCACATCCACTAAAGCTGAGTGTGTGACATCAGACAACATCTGATTAGTTTGGAAATTTAAAGGAAGTCGACACTCATCAAGCCCGTCAAAGATAAACATAACTTTGTAATCATCAAGGTCTGATGATCTCAGTTACTTTATATCTGAGAAAAATCGATGGAGAAGCTCCATTAGACTGATATTTTCCTCCTTCATAAAATTCAGCTCCCTGAAAGGAAGTGCAAATATGAGGTGGACGTCCTGGTTTGCTTTTCCCTCAGCCCAGTCCAGAATGAACTTCTGTACAGACACTGTTTTTCCAATGCCAGCAACTCCTTTTGTCAGCACACTTCTGATGGGTTTGTATTGTCCAGGTGAGGGTTTAAAGATGTCATTGCATTTAATTGGTATTTCCTGCTTCTCTAGCCTTCGGGACATCTCAATCTGTCTCACCTCATGTTGATAATTGACCTCTCCACTGTCTCCCTGCGTGATGAAGAGCTCTGTATAGATCTCATTCAAAAGTAAGTTCCCTTGATATGATATTCCGTCATTTAGCAACTGGAATTTCTCTCCCAGTCTAGATTTGTGTTTTTGCGGAGACATAGGAGCAAGATCTGATGAAAACAACAGAAACTACAGTAAAATAGAGTACTTATTGCCATGCTTTATATTCAGAGTGACCTACAATGCAAGGTCCCTATACATTTTGACAATCTGCAGGTTTCCTGAGAATCGAACGCATGACCTTGGCAGTTTTAGCATCATACTCTACCAGTCAGACTACCAAATTACTGACTATGAGCTAACTGTGATGTTGGATTTGGGTTTTGTTTCATGTCTTTTAATTTGTAGTTTTGTACCTGGGTTTGTCATGTGGCTCTGTTCCCTCATATGATCATGCCATGTGCTTATGTGTTCAGCTTGAAGCAGCACTGCGCAGACCGATCGGTGTATGACATCACATTATCGCAAAAGCGATTAGAAGAGAGCAGACAGCTATGAAAGCCTTCGAATCGCTCTCTCTGTACTTTGATGTCATACACCGATCGGTCTGCGCAGTGCCACCTCAAGTCGAAAACACAGCTTCTCTTATTGCTTTATGTGTTAGGCTGGTTTCACACTGCAAGCATGAGCGGCGCATGAGCAGCGCATATTTTTTTCAGTGTGCATGTTAACAAATGAGTGCATTCACACCGGTAGCAGGAGCAGCAACGCTTGAGCGTCAAGCAGGCGTGTCGCGTGAGCAAGCACTGAACCAATGGTTTTGTCGCCAAGTCTATTTTTGCATCCAGTGTGAAGACTCTCGCGAGTCTGCAGCTGCAGCAAAGATGAAGTTACGCTGACGTGAAGCTGATGCGAAGCTCAAGCTTGTGGTGTTACCCTTACCCAAAAGTAGTATACTTCAAGTTTATTAAGTATACTTAAGTAAAGTTCAACTATATTTTTGAGTATACTTCATGTAGTAAGTATACAAATATCAGTGTACTGGTAGTATACTTGTAAGTGTACTATTTCAATACTCCTTGGGACTAAATTGGCCCACTTTCTAGTATATATAAAAGTATACTTTTAAGTATAACAGTAGTAAACTTTTAGTACACAACTAGTTTACATCTTATGTTTTTAGTTTGTACTGCAACTATACTAAAAGTGAACTTATAGGTATACTGATAGTTTACTAATTAAATACTTGTAGTAGCATTTTAAGTATAAGTCAAGTATACTTAAATGTCATTTTAAGTATATTTCTGAGAAGTACATAAAGCCCACGTCTGAGAAGTACATAAAAAGTTGACTGAAAGTATACTTTCCTATTTTTTAGTTTAAAAGAAGTATACTAATAGCACACTTGAATAAACTTCTTTTTCATAAGGGTATGCAGGCTTTATGTTTATGGTTGATCTTGTCATGTGGTTCCTGTGTCGTCTTTCCATTGCTTCATTGTTTGATTACCCTTAGGTGTTTGTGTTCCTTATTATGTCATTAGTCCATGTGTATGAGCCTGTGAGTTATTGTTTCACGTTATTTGTTTATGCATTTATATGTATTATATATTGTATAATGTTTATTGTTTTCCCCTAATAAGATAATGAGGTGGGCTGTACCCGTGACATCTGTGTTTTAGTCAGGCAGTGACGAGGTAGGGGTGTGGCCTATGGGGAAAGGAACAGAGTTTTGAGACCATGTTTGGGAGCTGTGTTAATCTCCGTTTTCATTTTTGATGATTCGTATGATTGATATTCCAATAAATAATGAAGTGAACAGAACATGAGTATATATAGTGTTTCTGTGGCTCAGTGGTAGAGCATTGCGTTAGCTGCGCAAAAGGTTGTGGGTTCAATTCCCAGGGAACACACATACTGGTAAAAAATGTATAGCCTGAATGCACTGTAAGTTGCTTTTTGTCTGCTAAACTAAATTAAATTAAATTAAATTAAATTAAATTAAATTAGTCCTCATGTTTACTTTGTGCCTTTGCCTAGCTTTGATGTTGTAACACACTTTTAGTGAGTCTAGTCAGGTCTGCTCTAGTCAGGTCAAGTAACTAATTCGGTTCTGTTTACTTTGTGTTGGTTTAATTTATAGTTACATAAAATTGCACTTGGGTTCAGTCAAACTTGCCTACGGTGGATTTTGTTACACCTGCTTCTGAGGGGTATTCCAGAAAGCAGGTTATTCGACTTGGAAAGTTTGGGTAAGTTTACTCCGAGTAAGTGGATAGCCTCAACTTTCGGTTCCAAAAAGCTTTTGGTTAATCAACTCGCGGTTCAGGGTTTATGTGAAACCCTACTTTCTGGAATTCTCCCCCGACAAAATGTCTTTAATATCTTATCAGCTCCTCCTTTCCCCCACTGACTATTATATACTATTAAATCATCCTATGCTGTTTGTAAATTGGTTGAATACAGGTTGTCATCATTTGGGAGCTTCTATTATCTATTATTTAAAAGGTCCAAGCTTTTACTTTTCTGTAGCGTAGTAGTGAGGTCTGTTTGATTCGCCTTTCTCCGGACAAGCAATGTAATGTTCGGAAACCCATGTTTGACTTTTCTCTGGCCTTCATCCTCTTCGTCCATGCTTAGTTTCCTGGTAAAATATATACAGTATTACGCACACAACAACCTTACCATTGATGAATATGCATATTTCTAAATAGTGTAAACAAGGGAGTCACTAGACACTTCTCAAAATTCAACTGTGCCCCAGAATAACTTTGAACTTAACAGTGCTTCAGAATCTCAACTGCCAACTCATCATTATTTATTGTGCATTGTTAAAAAAATACATAAAATGCCTATAAAGGCATAAGCTAAAGTTGGTGAGGACAAAATCAATGTAAATGTGGACATGGAACAAAGTTCTGTGAAAGTAGTCATATTCAAAATTAAGCGTGTGGGAGCAGACAGGAGCACAGCAGTGAACAGAAATCTTCATTGAGAGCTCATTGGTGCGTGTAATAAATATGTATATTTACACAGTATTTGCTTTTAAAAGACCCTATCAAACCAAAATTACACGTTTATATATAAATTTTAAAAAAAACTTTAAGAACCAATCCACCATGATACTGTCCTCACCTCAGATCAGCAGAAAAGTCTCCTGAACTGAAGTTGATTACATCATCTATTGACTGGTCACTCTTCATGGAAACACAGCTGGGAAGACTAAAACACAGAAGCAGTTAAACAGTATTTCATTATGCACAAACTTTCAAAGCTCTGAGGTAAACACTTATTTCTTCATTGTCACTCCACTGGAAATCCTTGTAGGAATTCATAGACTGCTGCAGAGAATCACCACTTTCATTGACACGCAGCTAGTCATCCAGGATAAGAGATGAGACTGTATGTCAGGGTTCCTCAAATCTTGTCTTGGAGGACTGCTGCCCTGCAGAGTTTAGCTCAACCCTTACAAAAAAGAAGTTTATTCAAGTGTGCTATTAGAAGGCTATACTTCTTTTAAAGGTGGGGTAAGCGATTTTTCAAAAACGCTTTAGAAAACTGATTCGGGCCGAATAACAAAACAAACTTGTAGCCAGTTAAGAAGGCTTAAGGCAATAAGGCAAGAAGTAGGACCCGTGTAAATATCGGATCAGCTTTCCAGCGCTGGAGAGAACTCAAGGAGCGGAAGGCCTGCGATCGGACGCCGAGGTTGCTTTGTTTCTTCTCGATAGGTGAGTAACACCGTATCTGCGCCGCAACAGCTAAAGTCTGTCTAGTACACTGGACGCGACAAAGTGACCGTTGAAAATCATTTTAAATTTGTGTCAAGACGTCTTGAATAGAAAGCAGCAGCAGTTTTCTGTCGGGGATTTGTCGTGCCGTGCCATGCCGCATCCAGTGTAGACCATAGGTATACTGTATATATATCTATGGTGTAGACTGCATCACTGATTATAATGAGCTCTATAGTATTTTGTCGCGCCGCGCCACTCCAGTGTAGACACGGCGTAACATTGGTTTTGCTTTGTTTCACAGAACTAATCGTGCCTGGGTTGCGTTCGTATATGTGGGGCGGAGCTATAAAAATAGGGGCGAGACCCTTTTGGGGTAGGGGCGTGTTTGTTTTGGTGATTTCAAATGTCAACATTGGCTACCAGAAATCGCTTACCCCACCTTTAAACTAAAAATAGGAAAGTCATTCATTGTTGTACGGTAGGGGGCGCTATTACGCATTTTCTATACAGAATTTCCAAAACACAAGCGAAGAAGAAACCAAAACAACAGATGCTTCCACACGTAATCTTACACGATCAGACATAAAACAGCATCAAAGCTGTGTAACGTTATGGAATAAAATGTTGACCCATGAAGAGGTAATGACTGTCAAGCTTTGCAACTCCATCTATGTTTTGATAATTTTTTTGAATCCTATTCATAGTCTTTTTTCCCAGCTTTTTGTTCAAAATGTTTTTTTTTTTTTTTTATTATTTATAAAACTTACCCACATTCAAGTGTTTATAAAAAATGTATGCATGAAGCTTGAATAAAAGTTTTTTGTTTACAAGCAGATACCCTGTTCTTTCTTTTGATGTTTTGTATGTTCAGATATTCATATAACCCGCTGATCAAAACTACTGAGACTATACTTCAAAGTGCTACAAGTATTTAATTAGTAAACTATCAGTTTAACTATGTTCACCTTTAGTATAGTTGCAGTACAAACATAGATGTAAACTATTTGTGTACTCAAAGTTTACTACTGTTATACTTAAAAGTATACTTTTATACACTAGTAAGTGGGCCAATTTAGTCCCATGGACTATTGAAATAGTCCACTAGTATATATATATATTTTTTTTTTTGATAACAGAAACCTTGATCTCACGTACCTGTGATTTTCTAATGATCCTGAAGACTTTGATTAGCTTGCTCGGGTGTGTTTGATCAAGGTTGGAGCTAAACTCTGCAGGGCATTGGCCCTCCAGGACAAGATTTGAGGAACCCTGACATACAGTCTCATCTCTTATCCTGGATCAGTCAAAAAGAGCACTGCTATTCAGATGCTGCATATTAAAAACATTACACAATCCTTTGAATGTTACGCACCTCTTGTCCATTCTTGTGTCATTCTCTCTCTTTCTGGAAGTCATGACATCAGTAATCTGTTAAACATTCCTTTGTCACAACAGTCTGTATAAAAAGTGAAAAAAAGTGACGTGTAGCCAAGTATGGTGTGCTATACTCTAAATTTGTGCTCTGCATTTAACCCATCCAAGTGCATACACACACACTCGGAGCAGTGGCAGTCATTTTTGCTGCGGCACCCGGGGAGCAGTTGGGGGTTCGGTGCCTTGCTCAAGAGTCTCATCTCAGTCTTCATATTGAGGGAAGAAAGCACTGGTCATTCACTCCCCCCACAACAATTCCTGCCAGTACCAAGACTCGAATCCACAACCTTTGGGTTACAAGTCCGACTCTCTAACCATTAGTCCACGACTGTATATATCACTTATCTCCACACTTACAGATCAAATTCATTCACTCGGCAGTTTCGTTCTGTTTATCTGACAGACCAGATCTAGTGGACTGCTTCCAACCTGTCAGTTGACCACAACATTACCGTTCACTTGGGTTCTACAACACTAATGGCAACAAGTAAGGAAGCTTGATGACCAATTGTATGTATGTATGTACGTTCCATCGCACCATTTATGGTGAGTGAGTAATGCCTAGGGGTTTTTCACAAAGAAGGACAAAGTCGCATTCCAGATACTGCACCCTTTCTTTTCTTGGATAAGCTGCCAACCTCCACCCAATCTGCTGAGATCATCACAACTTTCAGGAAAAGGCTGAAAACACACCACTTCTGCAACAAATGCTTCATATAATATTGTCTTTTGCATTTCACTTCTGCTCTTGTATACTAGGTCGTACTTAAATTTGACATTGTGTGCTGCAAATATTAATGCTTTTATCATACAATGTGTATGATATGCATCTGGGAAAAAGCATCTGCAAAATAAATGTAAATGAATACTAAATTAATAAAAAATAACTACAATATAAAAATAACTACAGTAATATTTAATTTAAAAAAAGTGAATCAGAGTTCAAAGTTTTACAGGCTTTACTGTAATCTTGACTGTTGGGTTTCCTGCTCTTACTGATAGTGATTTTACAGCTGGGGTAATAAAGTCATCAGGCTGTTTTTCTGCTGGTTGCTTGGGGGTGAGGCAAGTACTTTTTACTGAAAACAGAATCTTCAGGATATTCTCTGATTCCTCTCTCTTCATCACTTTAATAAAGTACAAAATAATAATAATAAAATGAATCGCTAAATCCTTATAATAATAATAATAATCCTTATAAGCCTTATGAAGTCTTTCCACTTTTATCGCGATACTATTAAAATACACACAAGCACTTTCTGTTTCAAGAATTCTGTTTTTAAAGAGCAGACAATAATGATCTCATATGTTTTAGATATAAGCCTTTATAAATATTACTCCTACATTGTTTTGATTTAATTTTTGTACATTCCAAGAACTTTGAATTAAAAATGTATGACCAAAACAACTTTGAATTAGCTGTGTAAACAGAAGTAAATAATTGTATTATGATACTTACTGAGTTTTTCTCTCGGAATGTGGTTTATATTCCTCTCATGAGTAAATGGACTTGACTTGAGCTGTCTAAAGACTTTGAAACAACCATAAAAGAGGGAGGCGCAAAGCTGTATGAGCTCTCAAACAACAAGCTGTTCTTTTCTGACATTACCTTTTGGACAGAATATTTACATAGAAAGTGAATAGTTCACTCGAGTAAATTTTAGCTCACTACACATTAAGGCTAATTCTGTGTGTGGCTAAAAAAAAAAAAAGTAAAAAAACAAACAAACAAACAAAAAAACACAATGTCATGTATGTCATTAACTACACTACCCTATATGCTTGAGAATATAGAATATACCATTTATTTGTGACAAGTGAGAATCTGTGTTTCTCTCTGAAGGCTGTTACAACTAGACTTTCCCAACAAATACAGTCCAACACCCCTATATATATATATATAATGAGGGGCGCACTGGCCATCTGGAGGTTCTGGAGAAGTCCAGGCCTGCTGGTTCATCCTCAAAGAAAAAGTGTCAGATTAAGTGACGTTGACGGCCGACAAAAGGGGGCGCTAATGCAATCTATTTTTGCTTATAAGAAACCGAAACTGACAGGAAGGAGAGTGGGCTCGTGATGGCAAGCAAAAGACGTGAAGATAAAGGTGTTTGGGAGAAGCTAAAAGAAAAAAAAGCGAACAGTTACATCAGGTTACCTTTGCCCGCCTCTCTCACTATACACAGCATATAGTTTATAGCACTAGTAAAATCCCAGGTCCGAGCGTCCACTGCTATTTATTACTTTGCATTGTCTGGCATGAATATCCATTCATTTATAAAGAGACAGCAGCGATTCTACGACAGGTTACATTTGAGAGATACTGAGTTAGAAAATAGAGTAAATGAAGTAGCCTATAAGGTGATTAGTCTGTTTAACATGACACACACACAGAGAGAACTGCGTGACATACTCGCATGTTTCTCTAGATTATGCAAAGACCTTGCATGGCACAATATCATAAAATATGTCTATTTTTAGAGCACAAAGTAACGTTTGCAATGATATACGTGAAGTTTAACAGTCATAAAAGGATAATAAGCTATTCATTGTGGAAGGGACATGGTGAAATGAAAATCTTACATTGGAAAAAAATCTTTTGCCGATATCTTCGGAGTGGAAAGACGCACACTTTTCAAATTTCCCACGATCAAAGAGAATGCTAATATGCATGTGTGAAGCAAAAATCACGCCTTGGGGTTCCTGTGCACGCAAGTTATTAAAGGTGTTTCAACTGTACACATGTCCCAAATGTAATCAGTCTGCCGCTACTTGATTTTTGGAATCTTATCACGTAATCCAGATTACATTGCTGCTATTTCAACGAGACATTTTATTGTTTCCACCTGTACCATACAGCATTTTTGGCTGAACTGTTCCTTTAAAAATCCGAATGCAGCTGGTAACTCATAAACAGAATGGGTCCCTTTAAATCGTGCGTAGAGTGGAGCAGGTGGGTGTTCCCCTGCGCAACACAGCGCTGCTGGAACCGAGCGCAGTCACTTTTTACGGAAATTTGCGGCTTGTCCTCGACGCTTTAGCGAAATGCTGCAGCTGAATGACAGCGTAGACCCCGAGAGCCCGGGTGCGGCTGTTTTACACCCGGCGGACTGTGATGATGGGCTGGAGGTGGTGGCCCGAGCTGGAGCTTCGGTGGCCTGCTGCACCCCGCTACAGACCCTCACGCCTTTCCATGTCCACAACCCAACCATGCGAGCCAAAGTCAAGGATTATTTCGTCTTCAGGGTGAGTAAGAAACACAGTATTTGCTACAGAACGCCCGGACTCGATAGTCAAGGTTGTATTCTGTGAAAAAAATGGTTTGTTGCTTAGTGTGTTGACTAGATGGGGTTGTATGTCAAAACCAAAAGAAGCTGCCTACCTAGACAGCATGGATGAGCATCATAGACGCGTTCATAGAATGAGCACAATGACATGGAACAAAACGCAAAGACGTTAACATTTAATTGTTGTTGTTTTTTTTTTTATTTGACTTTAAGAATGCCTGTTGCTCGAAAATGCGTAGGGAGCTCACCAGGATTTGTGTCACGGCCATTGTGCCTAGCGGTCTCCTGTTAGCTGGAATGAAATGCAGTAGTTGTAGTGACCTTGTAACATAATTATGAAACTCTAACTATAATTAGGAAGACCAGTTAACCGTTTGAATCACTGATTAATGTGACATAAAGTTGATTGTTTTTGCCAAAAAAGAGGCAAAGACAGTATCAGGCTGTTTAGAATTGAATACTAATGTACTGCGTAATGTGTAGCCTATACTGTATACTGCCTACTACAGTTTTCAAATAGTATGCAGTGATAAACGTTTGAAACAGATTCAAATTGTTTTGCATTTATGGTGCAAATGTTTTCACTTTTGACAGACAAACGTTAAAAAAAAAGTACTTATTGTCTTCATGTTGTATTGCAAAACACTTTTTTTTTTATTGAGGTGGGATTACAGGAAAGGTTAGGGACAAATTTTGTGAATTTATAGAAATTAATCAGAGATGACCACTAGAATGGTATGAATGAAACGCACCATCCCTGTTGAAAAAACCAGCATATGCAGGTTAGGTATGTTTTGACGCTGGGATGCTGGTTTAAGCTGGTCCTTTTGCTGGTTTAAACTGGTCCTTTTGCTGGTTTATGCTGGTCCTTTGCTGGT
>NW_015649578.1:166072-191906 GCF_001515625.1 Sinocyclocheilus rhinocerous | reverse complement strand
GTGCTGGAAAAGAACCAGCAAAAGGACCAGCATAAACCAGCAAAGGACCAGCTTAAACCAGCATCAAAACATACCTAACCAGCATATGCTGGTTTTTTCAACAGGGATTTCATTAGACTTTCTTTATTTTTAGAATTATGATGATGTAAATGTTATAATTCTAATAAATTGTCATTCACTACCTCCACAACCACCTGAAACATTATTACCCATATAGATAAAATGCTTCTTCCTTTAACTTATATTCTGGTTTGTGATGTTCCTTGTTTGTCACTTAAAGCAGCACTATGTAACTTTTTCTGTGTTCAAAATTTGCAAAATGTATATAATGAGCGAGTACATCACGAATTCATTGTTTTTGTCTTATTCTGAATCACTCCGGTACACTTATAATAAGTACTTATATTAGGACTATTGTAGTCTGGTCGGGTCGTCACCGCTGCGGAGTAACACATACCTGCGTGAATCGCCAGAGACATAAACTTAGAGAAGTAGCTCCGGTTGGAATGTTCTTCCGCGGGATGTGTGCAGTTCTGTTTATTAACCGATAGAGCGCCAAAAGTTACATAGTGCTGCTTTTAGTCACTTTATATTACAGTGTCTGCTAAATGAATAAATATAAAAGCAAAGAACAGCATGCTATTTTATTTATTTTTGTGTATGTGTGGTTTCAGTCGGTTCAATTTTATCATAAATTTAGAATGCATTTTAATACATTTGACGCATCACGCTTTCTGCATGTTTGTACACAGGTTTTACACTCCAATCCACATATGATTGTTTGGTAAATGAGACCCATGCAGTGATGTACATTACAAACAATGGGAGTAGTGTGGTATCATGCTTTTGTGTTTGATCT
This sequence comes from Sinocyclocheilus rhinocerous, assembly GCF_001515625.1. Classification (NCBI taxonomy): domain Eukaryota; kingdom Metazoa; phylum Chordata; class Actinopteri; order Cypriniformes; family Cyprinidae; genus Sinocyclocheilus; species Sinocyclocheilus rhinocerous. The sequence goes on along the minus strand of NW_015649578.1, from coordinate 191,047 downwards.
TGAGCTGTTGTCATCTGTTTATGTGGCCTATAGCAGTGGTTCTCAGCCCAGGGGCCGGGTCCCGATAGAGGGACTCAAGATTTAAAATAAGACAAGAGACGCGGCAAAATCAACTAAAAATCAGGAAATGTCTTATTTTAATTCACCTTTCAACAAATTTTTTTCTATTTTTTTTCTATAAAGAACCAGGATTTTCAGTGTCTAGGAATTCCTTAAAATATGAGGGATTGTAATTATAAAGGTGTGTTTTCTTGACCTGAATAGGTAATATAAATTAATAAAATACTACAACTTAATGGGAAGTTTTATACCTTTTTTTTTTTTTTTTGAATATGCATTTTTCTAGGTATGCCAAAACATTTTACAAGGAAGAAATTGTGAGTGAAAATTATTTTTGAGGAGAATGGAGGCCTTGGGAGTCAAAAAGTTGAGAACCACTGGCCTATACGGACTTTAACTACACAGTAGAAATACGTTGTTTTTTTTGGACATCCATTTAATGTTGTTTCAAGCATCTAAATTAGGTGCTCTTTTTGTTCTGGTCTCAGCCAGGAACCATAGAGCAGGCAGTCAATGATATCCGCACGGTTGCCTTGCCTTCAGAAGACGGAGAGGTTCTTAGCGTGTGGCTGCTAGCTGAGTGAGTCTATTGCCATTTCTTAGCACAATATCACTTTTATTGCATGAATTTCTAAATGAACAGAAGGGCCTTCAGTGGATATTGATTGCAACCTTTACACAAAAACATACCTTGGGACTACCATGGCTTTTGGGAAATACTATGGTGTTTTTTTTTTCATGTACTATGGGAGAACCATGGCATCCTTTTGATTTACCTTGGATTACTATGTAAATACCATGGGATTTAATTGTAATAGCTGTCAGTAATATGGCATCCATCAAAGTACCGTGATACTAATATCTCATAACATCACTGTACCATGGTACCTCTCCAGTATGTTATGCAGCAGAATTTGACGGATGTCTGTTCAGCCGGCTTCATGTCCTCTTTATATTTGACCACAGAATCGATCACTGGAACAATGAAAAAGAGAGACTGGTTCTTATAACTGAGAGGTAAGAGAGTACTGTAAGTTTTCACCGGAATGGATGTTTAACTGTTAGTATCAGGAAACCGGTTCTGAATGAGCTGCTGGTCTGTTACAGGTCTTTGTTGGTGTGCAAATATGACTTCATAAACCTCCAGTGTCAGCAGGTCATAAGAATTTCCCTGAACGCTGTGGACACGATCTCGGTCGGCGAGTTTGAGTTTCCCCCAAAATCCCTCAACAAGTAAAACACTTCATTCTCAAGCACAAAATACAATCTGCTGATTGACATTGTCATCAAATGACAAATGTCCCATGGCTTTCTCCACACTGTTATGTTAATTAGAACATTATAATAACAAACTTAAAAAATCGAAACTAGATTTAGGTCGTATTAAACTTTGTTTGTGTGTGTGTGTGAAGGAGAGAGGGAACCGGTATCCGTGTCCAGTGGGATAAGCGACCAAGACCTTCGTTCATAAACCGCTGGAACCCCTGGTCCACTGACGTACCCTACGCCACCTTCACCAAACACCCCATGGCACACGCCGATGAAAAGGTGGCCTCCCTCTGCCAGGTAAATGTGCTTCCTACTAGTGTTTGAGTCTTATAGATTGTTCTGTATCAATACTGAAATATTTGAAATGATCATCTTCTGCTGTATGGATACACAGGTACCAGCTGCATTCTCGCTCTCTCTCGCACACAGCGGTGTGTGTTTTAATGAAATGCACTGCATGTTTCAGAGTGAAGCACGACACTGTTTTCTAGAAATGTAAAAATGTGGTTGTTGTCAAACCAGAATTGGGAACATTTATATATCTTTTTACTTTTTGCATCAACCCACCAAGGGACACAATGAAAATCTTGGCCAAATCTGGCACATTTTATATTGAGTCTGTGTGTTATTAATGTGTATTGTACGTGATTGAATAAATAAGTGAATAATGATTGGATGAATGCACACACAGGCACACACGACTTGGTTTACAGAAAAAAACACACACAAAAAAAAAAAGTCTGAATTTAGACTGCCAGTTACGCTTTTTCACATTCTGCATAATTTCCAACATTTTTTTGGACTTAAAGCTTCTTTGTAGTTTTCCACCAAAATAAAAGCTCAAGAGTTTAACTTTGGCCAGAGAAGAAATGCATAAGTATTGTAATTTTCCTTTTGTAAAGTAAAATTTAACTTATAAAACGGAGAGTTCCGGTCCTTGATTCTGATTGGCTGAGCCGCGTTCGAAGCTGTTGTAAATTACTCTACAAACATACACCTTTGTTTACGTTTGTCTGTTGCTCGGCAACCACTTCGTTGCAACCACAACTGATTCTGAGGAACTACATTGTTTGGTGGAAGAATACTGTTTTTATTAATATCATTACACTTTATTTGCTCTTTTATTCTGTGAAACCTTACTACGTATATGGAATAACCGTTTTATAAAAGCAATAAGCCCTGTGAAGCCGTGGTTTACAGTGAATTTATAACAGCTAAGGGGGCTTTAGGCACACGTCGTACCTAACAACGTCCCTTAGCTGTTATAAATTCACTGTAAACCACGGCTTCACGGGGCTTATTGCTTTAATAATAATTAATAATGCATTGATGTGAATAATACATTTTGTATTTTAGTGTTATTGTATAATAATAATAATTATTATTATTATTATCTCACTCAGGGAGCTATCATTCCTGAGGAGTCTGTTGATAAGAAAATACTTTGAATTGGGTCAAATTAAACTAAACTACTGTTATTGTTCAAATGTTATGCTCTTAATGTGGCATGTTTTTGGAAAATGGTATCAAATATCTACATTTCTTAAGGTGTTTTATAAAAGTTAGAAATTCTAGTATCATGACAAGACCATTTCATACAATAATAAATTTTGAAATCTTTCAACAAAATCCTAAAAAACAACTCCAGATGAAATGCATGAATAACTTTCACAGTTCACACAAAAGAAAATGCAAGCAAAGTGAACTGCAGGTTCTGCTCTAAAGGAAATCTTTTGAAATCTCGATCTCAGACGCCAAAATCGTGGCTAAAACCTTTCAGTGAGCTCTTCATACTTTGCTGTATACACAGGAAGACAAATAGAAATGAATTCTGCTCACAATTTCAGCTTGAGAATTTCAAGACGCAGCTCGTCCAGGCTGTGAAAAAAGCCCATAAAGACTTCCCCATCCCAGGACGAGCCAATGGCGTGCTGATACTGGAGCGGCCGCTCCTGATCGAGACCTACCTGGGCATCATGTCCTTCATCAACAATGAAGCCAAACTGGGCTACGCCATGACAAGGGGAAAAATCGGCTTTTAACTCCTGAATTCTCCCTCCATTTCTCTCATCCTCCAGTCAAGTGCTGTTTTTGAGTGATACTGCTACACTTGAGTATGTGAGTCCAGTACATACTGCTTGTTTTGTTGTTTGGATGTATATAGCGTGTGAAATGTGCCAGGCAGTGAGACGTGTGGTCACTGCAGCAGGATGTGCCTGGATGAAGCCCTCTTCCTCTATTCACATGTGGTAAAAAAAAAAGCCTTTCTAATGTGTTCGAATGGTTTGGAGATGCAGTGTGTGTGTTACTGGCAACGATTTGACCATTGATCACTATCCCTATTAAGTCCCTACAAATAGCGTCCCCTGCCAGAAGTGCCCTTTAAGGGCGCAAAAAAGCCATTTGGAATTCGCAAAAAAGCTCACAATGCTTGCCCCGCCTCCAGGGTCTTCTGATTGGTCCATTGTTTTGGAACTGACATTGATGAGCGGCACTGTGTGTAAAAGTTTAAATTCTTTTAACTTGACACAGCATCTTAAAAACGCGGCCCTCGTGTGCGACATGCCGCAAAAGATATTGCATATTTTGCATTCTGAACATTTACTTTGACATATTGGACTTCGGTCAAAATCGCGATGAAAATCAGTCCAGGCAAGCATTTCCCAAAAGCATCGTGAGCTAAGTTGATCATAGAGACCGCTGGTGCCAATGGTTCTACGATCTACTTAGGCTTACGATGCTTTTGGGAAATGCAGCACGGATCTTTTCATCTGTATTTTGATGTAGTGTAAATTCGTTAATCCGAGTGTAATGGATTAACGAAAAAGAAATATAGGGTGTGAATTTGGTTCTATGCATGGGTTGTTGATTGTATTTTGAGAAGTGGGTGTTTGTGGAGACGGGTTTAAGTGCACTAGATGATCTGAGAAGTCTGCTCACTGGAAGGTTCAGTTATGACATTGATTAAACGATACAAAGCTCAAAAACAATAAATAAAATAAAAAATAAGAACCATATGCACAGATGAAATATTCACGGCAATGATCTATAACATGCATTTAGAAAATAGATTTCCATTTCATGGCAACTTTAAATACCAGTGGAGTTAAAATAGTGTACTTCATGAAACACAACCAGAACACATTTTTGTGATTTTTTTCAGTTGAATGTAAATTTTCAATATTTAATTCCATGTTCACAATTGATCGCAAAACAAAAATAACGTTTTTTATGAATGATTTGCATGAAAGTTTGTTCTGTTTGTTTCATGAATGGGGTCCAACGTGGGCTAAAAAGGTTTTAAAACTGCATGCCTTCCTGAACAGCACTACTATTAAATAAAAACTGAGACTTACGTGACGTAAAATGTTCTTATCTTCCTCTGCACTGCAGTGCTTTTATAAGGTTTGAAACTCTCTGAATAAAGTTGATTTGGACTGTTCCTGAACATAATTTAGGTTTTAGTACTCCTATTGCTTACATAAATGAAATCTCTTAATAATTTTAGAATTATTTAGATCTAGACCCATGAGCCTTTAATACAATCTGCATCTGTCTTTGCAAAATTAAACCCAAAATAATGTTTTGCATAAAGAAAATGAGCTCAATTCTTATTAATGTAATGTGAAAAAAAATCTAATTCTCATTAGTGTAACAAAAAAGTAATAAATTAAAATCAATAGAATCAGCATAATTTAATAATTAAAATCAGCATTATGACTCAGGCAGGATTTATATCCCAAACACTGCTACTAATATAAGGATACAATTTATGCAATGTGTGAAATAATGTTTGTAATACTGAACAAATAGAACACAGTATTGTCAGCATGATATCTTCAGATATAACGCTGGCTTTAGGTAACGCACCAAAAACCATGGTAATATAGACAGGGGACATGTATTCTCAAGTGTGTCCACAGGAAGCACCTGCCTGACATGTATTTTCACACTCTTCTTATTTCAAAGTGAATTTCAGGTCTTCTTGTGGCTGCTGTAAACTCATGGAATGTAGCGTACTACTGTTACATGTGCTTTATGTACAACTCCTGTTTGCGTGCTTTATCCATAATTCATGCCTCATTTCTTTAACCTAAAAGACAATGTTTAAGTCCTGCCTAATTTACAGAAAGTTGAAATGAAGTTAACCAAGGCAAACAGATAGTGTGTGTTTGATACTGTTGATTCCTCAGGTGATGTTGGTCAACAGATTGGCTTTTGTTTAAGGATGCACGACACGGCGGGACGTTCTGAACTTGAAGGTTTCCGGCTGTTGAGCGATTACGGGTTCAGAGACTTAAGTATTTTTCACACATGTGCACTTTTGTTGGCCAATTTCTGTTTGTTTGTTTCTTTTTTTTTTTGGCTATACATAGAGAAATAGTTGAAATGTCTGTTTTTTTTTTAATACAGGCATCAGTGTTTTTTTTCAATATTTGTTTTAAATGTAATGTAAAGTTGTGCATGATGGTTATGCCTGCAACTTGTTAGATGTATAATTTGTTAGCCATAGCCTCAATTCACCAAAAACAAAATAGAAGCACCTTTTCCTCTGTTCAAAAACACATGTAATTGTTTTCCAAGTGAAAAATTATTTGCATACCAACTCATTCATGTCATTATAGTAAAATATTGTTTGTGTTACCCAAATCAAGCCTAGATCTGAACTCCTCCAGGTTTGTTTAAATTGAATTTTTGAAATCATCTTTAAAAATTGTTGCCTGGATTTCATCACACTGATTTATGTAATATAAACATCATGCTTCAAGTAAAATTATGGTTCTTTTAACACTTTTTTTTTTTCCATTTGTTGTGTCTTGTTTTTACAAAATGTTTTACATTGTGAGATTAAGCACAAGTCCACATAAATTGTCATTAATTGGATGCAAAACGATCTTAATTAAATCTAAATGAAAGTATTTATAAATCTTGGTATTATTTATAGTATGAATTGTATTTAATTCCTTAGTAGTCTATTACAGTAATACTTTTTGTGAATTGTTCTTGACAGGTTCACCTGTAATCTCTGTAGAAGAAGACAAAACAAAACCTATGGGAAACATCAATGTAGAAACCTTTATTACAAATAGCTCTAACTTTATAAAAATAAATCTAGTTTTGAAACCTTAAATATTAAGGAAATTGTCATTCACATTCATCTGGAAAAACAACAAAACCTTCAAAATCGCATCAAATCTAAAGTGACATAAATGTGATGTTTGTATGATATATTTGGTCCTCCAAAACCGTTATTTAGCTCGTCTAAGGCCATAAGAAGCAGATGTGAGTGAAAGCATCGGCTCATTTGCACTATGCTGGTGCTGGAGAATCACACATGCTATATATCTGTACTTGAGAACACAAAACCACATTTCATTCCCTCACAGACTATTATACTCATTATAGCATGTGCTCTATCGAAAATCATTTGTGTCAAGCTGAAACAAAGTTATAAAAACGTCACCTGAAAACTACACAGAAGTGTATTTGTAGTACATTTGTAGACAGACACAGTGTTTAGCCTTGAGTTCTTTGGAGAGCAGATCTCTTACAGGATTGCAGAAACTGCTCCTGTATTGTAGAAGCAGGCTCTGGGGAGTGTGATGAAGAGCTTTGGTTTATTTCTCCTCCTCTGCTTCCATGTAACACAGGCAGATGTGCTCTTTTGAGAGCAGCACCAGTGAGCTGCCACTGCAGTGCCAAAACAGAGACTGCACCTGAAAACTGCCTGTGAGGAAACACAGAAACAGAAGTTAGATGTTTCCTTTGATGCAAGCAGCTTCCTGTATTGTTTCAGGGGAAATGCTTTTCCTCAATCTGGTTTCAAATAGTTGTATCTCGGCCAAATATTGTCCTATCATAACAAACCATACATCAATGGAAAGCTTATTTATTCAGCTTTCAGATGATGTATAAATCTCAATTTCAAAAAATTGACCCTTATGACTGGTTTTGTGGTCCAGGGTCACATATATGATCTAAAGTTGTAAAAAAGGCTGATCGAATCAAAGCAGTGTCTGTGCATCAATTAAATTGTATATTAATGCAAAAAATTATTTCCTTATAGAATGATTTTTGTCTTTATCTTGCTTGATATCAGTTAATAGCCTACAGTGAGACTAATAAATGGTGGAAGAGTTGTTAATGCATGCACTGATCTATTAAAATTCAGCCCAATACGAAAAGCTGATAATAAGGTATAATGCTAAATGACAGATAATACAAATTTATAAAATGTATAAAATAACTTACTATTTTTTTTTTCAGTATAAATACCTTAAAAAAAACCTTACAAACTAAAGTCAATCATTTGAAATGCAACACGTGAATTCAGGCATCATACAAATGGATATTAATTTCAAGACTTAATTAATATTACATTAAAAACTGATTAAATTAGTTTTTTTTATTGATTAACTTGACTGAGATAAAGATCTAAATCTAAAAATCTAAATCTAAAAATATGGGAAATTAACATGTACAATAATAAATTAAATATAACATATCGACTGATACCAATAAATTAAATATGATATAAATAAATTAAATCAGCCAATAACTGAGATGGTAGCAATAGGTTGTGCATTACTCAACTGTATTCATGTAATTATTAATACATTTAAATTCAAAAATCAGTGGAGATTTATCATCATAAGTTTTGCTAACGAATTAATGAATTAATAACTTGAATTAGTTAATAAACTAATAATGAATTAAAGAAGTGCTATAAGTATTGACATACAGTACACTCACAAAGCGATATATAATATATAAATCTAAACTGGCATTTTTGTTTGTCACAAAATGTGGCTATATAATTATTTGTTTAAAGTTCTATACAGAAGTATGTCCAGCTTTATTTGCATACATACAGTATACTCACGTAGGGAAATATTAAATATGATATAAATAAATTAAATCAGCCAATAACTGAGATGGTAGCAATAGGTTGTGCATTACTCAAATGTATTCATGTAATTATTAATACATTTAAATTCAAAAATCAGTGGAGATTTATCATCATAAGTTTTGCTAACGAATTAATGAATTAATAACTTGAATTAGTTAATAAACTAATAATGAATTAAAGAAGTGCTGTAAGTATTGACATACAGTACACTCACATAAAGCGATATATAATATATAAATCTAAACTGGCATTTTTGTTTGTCACAAAATGTGGCTATATAATTATTTGTTTAAAGTTCTATACAGAAGTATGTCCAGCTTTATTTGCATACATACAGTATACTCACGTAGGGAAATATACTGTATATCATAGCATACCTCAACTGCTTGATTGCTTGTATCGCTGCAAAATGTCAACAATATTATCGTCCAGCTTTAATGTGCTAAATGAGACTATAAGGCATGAAGATATTACGATTTTTAAAAAACATTGACATGTTTTTCTGTAAAGCTGCTTAGTATGCTTTAAGTATTGTGACAAGAGCTATACAAATAAAACAAGTTGATCTAGATGTGATGCATGTGAAATATTTTTCCTTTTTAAATGTTTTTTAAAATGAGAAACAAAATCATGATGGCTCGTCTTCACATTTTTGTGAAAGATGCAGTTTCACCAAGAGACAGACTCGTCTTGTATACAATGCTGCTAGTGACAATGTCCTGTGTTTGTCATTAATATTCAAGGAAAAACATATACATAAATCTTGTCATAGAGGGAAAAAAATATTTTTAACGCATAGCTTCATGGCCAGTAAAATAATTTTCATAGCAGGAAAATTTAGCCACGACTAGCAGGTGGCATACAGTTCATTTTGACCAGTAACACACAGCCGCTTGTTGCTTTATTATAACACACAGAACTGTATGTGCTGGTCAAGCAATGGAGTAAAAGCTTGTTTGAATGTAATGCTGAGGCATGCACAGTGGTGAAACTGGATCCATACCTTCGACCGGTACATTCACAGACACGCAGCCAGCTGGTGACCACAGATAAACTTTGGTGTTTCCGGTGCAGAGAGCCAGTCGAGGTCTGTGTGGGTCCCAGACAAAGCAGCGCACAGGAGCCGTCTGCTCCAGGACGGCCAGCAGACTGAGTCTCAGCATGTCCCACACCCACAGGCTCTGAGGCATGTTATCTGACAGACGTTAGACACAGCGTCAGTGGAAACCAACAACAACACACGAGCCTATGAGCCACAGTTGTCAGGACCTCTGAATAGGAAGAATACTGCAAGGGACTTTCCTAGGAAGCAAGGACACCAAATGGCTCTGAAAACACGATCCAGGTTGGCACTGGCAGAATGTAATGCTTCTCATAATGGCTACTGTTGCCAACTGGAACTAAAGGCATGGAGATAGAGGTGAACGACACAGCTAGGCGGAGTTGTTCCCACAGTCACTGAAAATGTTTCTGTGCATTGAAAAATTGTGATTTCTGGGGCTGGAAAAGTAATGGAAATCAATTAAATCTTAAGTAATGGAAATTAACACTAAAGGCAAAAACTATTGTTTTTTTTTTCAGGCACCAGTGAATTTCTGTTCTGAAAAATTAATACAAATGAGTGCATATTAAATAGCATTTGCATATTTAAACACAGCATTTTATAAAACTTGTAATACAAAACAATAGAATGGTCATACATTAGTGTTTCACCCTATTCACCTGTAGTGTGTCTTGTCTGAATATAAATGTTTGCAGATACTCTCGTCTCTAAAATATTTCACTAGCTAGAGACTGCTCTTTGCGATCTATGAAATCTTTCAAATGTTTAAAATCTTTATCTAGTAATGTAAGTTATGGAAATTCACATTCAGGATTCATGATTGCCTCACCATTCTTTGTAGCAAGGTAGCGATTATCAGCACTGATAGCCAGAGCGGAGATGCCGATTTTCGGGTTGGCTCGGTCTGGATCGGGCTTGATTACTGGCACCTGGGCTGGCAGTTGTGTGATCTCATCTGAAACAAGGCAAGTCTATCTGATTAAAATGTTAAAGCACAATTTTCACAATTTAAATGTATTTCACCACTAAAGCTTACAGATTATGTGCATTAATGCTAAACCCTGTTTCACACTTTTGTAGCATTTCATTTTTTAACTTGAAATCCACGTACACATGCTTTTAGAAATGGCACTAATAAAGGTTTAGGTGTTGTACTGGCTTAATGCCGATTGGAACTTCAAAGTTATTATTATTAAATTATTTAAAAATACACATAATAGACACTGTATTCACTGTATTTAAATATGTGCTGTTAATAATTATAGTAATGAGACTGTAATGAAAATTACCAAGACATTTCCTTTTTTTTTCCTTTTCATTTTGGGTGGAATATATCATGGGCATGTTGTCATGACATTTAAACATAGCCCCCCCAAAAAAGTCTATTTTTTGTATTGTACCAGTAGTAGTTTTTCAGTCCGGTTTTCACGAGAGCACCTGGAAATTTGATTTGGTGCTCACGCTGCACATAGCGTGACCCATTATATAGAACTATAAAAAATAAAATTATTAATAGAAATAATAGTATTATTGCACTTTATTCATTTAGTTTTTGAATAAAATAATAAACAAAATAGTGTGACAATATTTATATTATATTGTAATATTATTAATAAAAAGTGAGTATCAAATAAAAAAAACAATTATTTTATAGTGCACTAAAAATATAATACTAATATTTACACATTCATTTTCTTTTATTTCTTTCTTTTTTATATGAATTATCATAATTTTCAAACCTAAAATCAGCAAGCTTTTATTCTGGCCGGTTGCCATCAAGAAATTATAGACCTATGCGCATCTGGTTTTGAAGTGGGTGAATGAAGTATCACGGTTTTTGAGTTTTGCTCTGAAACTGGCAGTGCATATACTAGATTTATTCTTTCAGTTCGAATGGAAATCTTATACAGTATTACAGTTAGTCAATCTAAACTGGTGATTGTGTATTAACAGCTGTAAACCAGCGCATTTCTGATTTCGGTCACGCATGCGCACCTCTTATGTGCATCCCTGTCTACATGTAAATTGACTCTGTTGTGACTTTATAACCTTAGCATATAACCAAGTTGCTGAACTGGTGTTGATCTGTCAACTAATATGTGGTCAAATGTTAAGGTGCTCAAGTTCATGATGCATGACAAAAAGGTTTTTTTTCAGCTTAGTTTCAGTAAATCTTGTCTTCTTTCCTATAACCACTTTCTGTGTAGTTCAGGACTCAGTCTCATTGTAACATGAGATCTCGATTACCATGATGCTGGTGAGATTTATGTAGCGGCATCTGCAGACTGCTGTCAATAGCCCAGCAATAGAAACAGATACTCATCATTTTTAATGACCTGCCACCACGTTAAATCTCCTGCATCTACTGACACAGTGCTGTCTGCATGGCAGGTAATATTAATGCAAACGCACTTAACAGACACCCTCCTCACATTATAAACAGTTTACCTACCAAGAAATGAATCCTACCAGGATTAATGAAACTTACACTTGCTCTGTGTGCTAAATAGTGAATTATCCATAGTCAGCTGATGAATAGAAAGACCCTCACTGCCCACAACAGGTTTTTTCTCTACTTCCTTAAACACCACCTAGAAAAGAAAAAACTGCATCAGATTATTCAACTCAAAAAAGGCAATGACTTTCTTATTTTTAATATTTTCATAATGGTCTACTTTGTGCAACCCAGGCTCATTGGAAAAACGTGTTTGTACTAGTGCTGTCAATCGATTAAAAATAATTAACTAATTAATCACAAATTTTTCTGAAATTAATCGTGATTAATCCCACCTAACATTAAAGTTTTTAAATATACTTTTATATTGCAATAATTTCATCCAATCTTCAAATTAATGTAGAAACACAAAGAACTGTATATTTGTAATATTTGTTTAGTAGCATCTTTTTTTATGACTGAAGGCGAGCATCACTGATACCAATACTACTGATGTCTCTATGAAATAGTTTTTTCCCCTTATATTTAACCATTGACTAGCCATTCAACATTACAGTATTATTGAGAGCTATCAATTTTAACATTTATTAGACTTTTAAAAATAACAATTTATAATTTAAATGAACTTAAAACAATCTTCACATAAACCCATTATAATAAACGTCATATTTAGTATATTTAGGAAATATACATAAACTGAATGAAGTTATCAAACACTAAATTGTAATTTAAATAAAGATTCATCCTTAAAGCTACAAAAGTGATTGATTTCCTCTTTATTTTCTTTTGTGCTTTGATTAACAGATATCACAGCAGCTGTTATTAGGTTATTTTGGCTGCTATTACTTTAAGAGCTGCCGCTGCTGAACATGACGTGGATCTGACACGCATCCTATTTTCTCATAACTCTTTACCTTTTCTGACCCAATTCAGGTCTTAAAGTGTCTACTAATGAGCTGACGAGTTGAATCAGGTGTGTTAGAAGAGGGAGACGGTGCTGGGATATTCCAGGACAGTTTTGAAAAACATTTCAGAGACATGTTCTTAAATGTGACTCATATAACAAATACTTACATGCATGCACAGCTTTAAAACATAACCATGACATTGCATGCTCGTAGTTTCTTTCGCGCTTTAATATTAATGATACAGGCTACAGTGCGCGCCGCCACATTTGTGCAAGCAATTGAAGAGCATGCGCTACGAGCACAGTATAATGGCTGACAGGACAGGGGAAAATCGTTTTTACTGACATGTGGCCTGACAACAGCTTATCTGACCACGGTTCACTTTTCTTCTACTGAATCTCCCTCATCACCTGTAGCTTTTCCACGCTCGTTTGACTCGCGCCTTGTGCTGAGGTGAAGTTGAAGTGCGCATCTGAAAGTCTCCCATTTGATGTGGTCGTAAAGACAATTCATGTCAAGAAAAAAAAAAAGACAGAAGCAGCAGTTGTGAGTAGGGTGGTCAACCCTAGCTCCCCCCCTGCGTTAATTAAGTTAAATATTTTTAACGCTTATACTGAAAAAAAAAAATTATAATTGCCTGTGTTAACGCGCTAATTTTGACAGCACTAGTCAGTAGTGACATTTATGCAAAATGATAGTACGTTGCTTCTGGCACATTTTTTTCTGGAGACTGGCAATGTTTTATTACATTGTCATATATATTATGGCAGTCTGGAAATGAAATATCCTGTGAGTGGCCCTAAAAGGTTAATGCTCTATCGTGTTTTACAAGAAGTACCTAAATGCTCTCCATCGCAAGTGTAATGCTGTATCAGGTGTGCTACCGAGCAAGTTTACTACGTCAGAAAAGCCATACATATGGAGCTGGTTATGTGATGCAAACTTCAAAATGAATTAGTTTACACGTCATGCACAATGGTAAAAGTGTTTTGAGGTTAATAGTCTCTATTAATGGATAATCTGCCTGTGTAATCATAATTTCTGTGAAAAGGAATACAGATTGTTGTTGTTCATTTCAACTGCAGAAAATTGTATGTATAGGAATGTTTTTGCACTTTTGGCACATTTTTCCAATTAGCCTGTATTGATTTTGTGTGATGTCTGGAAAACTAGTCATCCCTTATAATTTGGCTGATATAGAGTCATTTGTACCTCACGCCATTTGGACATGTTCACATAGGCATGTAACTTTAGAAAATAAAGACCGCTACTATGTTTAAGTACACATGACATCTTAAAAATGCTCATAGCCAACCAAAAAAAAGTGTGCATATTCAACAAATACAGAGATAAAGTAGTGGATTTTGTTACACCAGTGCAGATTAAAGTAAAGGTGAGAGTTTTCTCCTCCAGACACCTACAGCTTTGGCGTTTATGATGGTGGTTGGATGCTCGAATTCTGTGATCTTCTTCCAAGTGATATGATTCAGGATCCGAACCTGATGGAAAGCCCATCAAAACTCTCTTTTAAACCGATTTTATTATATAAAACATATTTTTCCATTTGTTTCTTGAAGAGATTTCCTACCTTCTCATCGTAACTGCCAACGGCCAGGAACTGGCTGCTGGGACTCCAAGCGACAGACTTTATGCCTAGAGACCACTCATAAGCACTGTAGGAGGACAACAGGCGGCCGTCCAGCGAATATAATAGAATTTTATACTGAGGAGAGAAACAGGGTTAATCTGATTAGTTAATACTTCATAATTTTATTCAAATAAAACTGCTTTCATGATAAAAATTCAATTCTGTTGACCAATGATAAGAGATGTTCAGAACCCTGTCTCTGCATCAGACAAACTGAGAATGAACCGTTCACAGACCATTTGATCTTTGGTCAATCCAGCTGTGAAAGAAGTCATTTGTGAGCATAAGCAGTGGCTTTCTTTAATGTGTGATGGAAATGTTTTATGTAATGGCCTCAGAAGGAGTCAGAAAGGTATGTTCTATATAGAATGTTCAGAAAAGTGCAGACTAATGATGCTCAGATCAAAGACTATGTATCAACTACAAGGTATATATATCTTTGTTCAGGAGTCTCTCTTGGTTGTTGTGACCACGGAGCTCCCGGCCATGAATAAAACTTTATTCCGGCAAAGAGTAATTTGGGAGTCGTGTCTGGTATATGCTGCGCAGCTGAGGAATAGAAGTACTAAAGATTCTACGCTCAAAAGACCACAGCAGAGACAGTGATAGTGTTTGAAGACTATAGATCTGTCCTCAGGGTGAGGCTGTAATACTCTGAGTTAGTATTAAAGATCCTGTGTTTGACCAGCGTACACCTGAGAAGGACGGTGAGAGAGTATAGATGCTAAAGACCTATGTGCTCAGGTGTGATTGAGGTAGTGATAGTAGCTTCTTGACGGGGTGCCGTCACCATACTTCGGGAGGGGAATTACCTCGAAGTATTGGAATACTGTAGTATATATTGTATTATATTCGGGACGGGAATTACCCTGAGGGTACTGTAGTACTGTACTGGTACTATAGTATTGTATTATATTATATTGATAACTGGAGGTTATTCAAATTGTCAGTGGTGAAGTCAGATTAGTTCTGGGAATTTCCACGAGAAGTGACAAGACAGGGCACCTTACCTCAAGACAGCTGTCCCACACTGCAAGCACACAGCCGTTAGGAGACCACTCCAGCCCAGCCAGATCTTGAGTCTCACTCTCGAAATGCTACAGACAAAATGGAAGTTTACTTATAAACGCCAGCCAAGGTTTCCTGTGCCAAAAATGTCTTCTCTTAATTCTTCAAGACCATTTTCCACTCTCGCTGATAAAAAAAAACATGCACCCAAAATCCAAAGAAATTGTGATTTTCCTTAAGGAACATTTAGACTTATTTCTCATTCTGAGACTAATGTATATATTAATATTAATAGTTCTTCTTATATTTTTGTAACAAATGGTAACATTTTAATAATATTTGTTGTACTGTATTGTTCATTGTTAGTTCATGTTAACTAATGAAGTTAATGTTGACAAATGAAACCTTATTACCAAATGTTTAATACAAGTATTTGAGAATCAAGTTATCTGAAGTAATACAATGGTATTTTGCCACTTTTACTGATGAAGACAATAGACAAAGGGCGGTAGATTTTTGGGGAGAGAACTGTGGAACAGGCACAATAACATACTAGCTTTGATAGCTGCACTCACTCTGAGAAGATGCCAGTCATCACACACAAACACACTGATGTAGTCTTTACACTCCCGTCTCTCGGCCAGAGCCATATAACGGCCGTCTGCAGTGAAGTCCACACCTGAAACACATTTGTGCATTTAAAGCACAAATAGTCCAGCATACACTATAGACATCATGCAAATTTGCATTTTAGATGCAACTGAGCTACAGTAATCTGAGAACTGTATTTATATAAG
The DNA here is from genome assembly GCF_001515625.1 of Sinocyclocheilus rhinocerous. NCBI lineage: Eukaryota > Metazoa > Chordata > Actinopteri > Cypriniformes > Cyprinidae > Sinocyclocheilus > Sinocyclocheilus rhinocerous. The sequence goes on along the minus strand of NW_015649578.1, from coordinate 174,929 downwards.
CATACTGGCTGACATAGCAGTCACCTTGGATTTACACTGACACCTACCGACGTGGATGGAGCATCTCACTAAAGCAAGTTTTTAGTTATCTGTACTGCAAATAATTATATAATTTGATAGCTGATTCAAAATTTGGGGTCAGTAAGATTTTTTTTTTATTTTATGGAAATTAATACTTTTATTCAGCAAGGATTAATTAAATTGATCAAAAGTGACACTAAAGACATTAATAACGTTATAAACAGTTTCCATTTTAAAATAAATTATTTTCTTTTAAACTTTCTATTCATGAAAGAATCCTATTTTTGATCAAATAAAAAAAAAACTTCTGAACAGTAGTATACCAGTGTTATTTGTATTATTAGTATTAGTATCATTAGTACTATTATAGTTTTTATGAATATTTTGAAATCATTTTATTTTTATATTTTCCATTTTCATCGTGTTTTAGTTTAAGGTTTAAGAATTTTGTCATTTTAATTAGTTGTTGTTGTTTTTTCTAAAAGGCTATAATTTTTTATTATTAATTTTTATCAGTTTTAGTTATTTCAGTACATCACGGAAATGAGTTATGTTGCCTTGAATGCGTTTTATATTTAATTTTAATTTAGTTAACATTTATTTCAAATAAAAAATGTTTTTATGGTTTTAGGTTTAGTTAATGATAATAACCCTGTAGTGTGCATATTTAATATTGCTCTCTTCAGCAGCTTAAGTGTAGTTCATTTTTGTAGTAGCTTGTGGTATAGCAAACTCCTTTTTCAAAAAGTAGCTTGACTGCTGTTGAACTACTTTAAATTATGAGCTATGGTGTCGAAGTATCTTCCCCAACACTGGACGAAGGTCAATTATGTCATGAATGGAATTGTGCTCCATAACTTTGACCCATGACTGCAAACAATAAATGACTAAAATGTTCATAATTCACTCTGTCAGACGGACAACACGTTGCTAGGACAGAAGCACCTTTAACAGGAGTTTTCCATCAGCTGATCTGAAGGTTACAGCTCAATCCTCGAGCGATAGGGGTGACAGATAACTGAATCCACACGGTGCTGGCCAGAAAATGAGAATCTATGGCAGTAATGCGTGATATGAACTTAATGTCTTCTGGAGTGTGAGTTCACTTCATGCTGACAGGGGGTTATGAGGACTATGTGCCGTTTACCAGCTGTCTGTGAGAGCTCACGCCTGGCTAGACATCCAGGGACGAGACTTATATTACAGGTAAATACCCACATGATTCATGTTTCTGTGACCCTGTCCTTACTTCTCCTCTCCCACAAACATTTACAAAACTAGTTATACCTCTGACTCGCATACACTCACTCACCTTTCTGGCAGGCTTTAGGATACTTGATGTAGGATACAGATTTTGTGCACAGGGACCAGACGGTGACTCTCAACTGTGAGGACAAAGAAACATGAAGGTTACAGCTCAATCCTCGAGCGATAGGGGTGACAGATAACTGAATCCACACGGTGCTGGCCAGAAAATGAGAATCTATGGCAGTAATGCGTGATATGAACTTAATGTCTTCTGGAGTGTGAGTTCACTTCATGCTGACAGGGGGTTATGAGGACTATGTGCCGTTTACCAGCTGTCTGTGAGAGCTCACGCCTGGCTAGACATCCAGGGACGAGACTTATATTACAGGTAAATACCCACATGATTCATGTTTCTGTGACCCTGTCCTTACTTCTCCTCTCCCACAAACATTTACAAAACTAGTTATACCTCTGACTCGCATACACTCACTCACCTTTCTGGCAGGCTTTAGGATACTTGATGTAGGATACAGATTTTGTGCACAGGGACCAGACGGTGACTCTCAACTGTGAGGACAAAGAAACATTTTTTTTAATGGAAATATCCATTTAATTTAATTATACAAACCCAATTTGCACCTTCAGGTCATCAACAGTGAAACACAGGTCTGTGGTGTACAAACAGGTTTAAGTGCCAGAAAATACCCACTATACCTGTCAAAAAATAACTTTTTTTAAAAAAAAGTTAATCTCAAATAAAGTCCAGAAAGTTGCAAACAAATTCTATTTGGATTAATTCAAGCCTTCACGGATTACACAAACAGCTGACAGTATGGAACATAATGATGTTGTGATTAATAAATGTTGTCCTCCAACATTAACTAAAACCACTAACTCAAAAATGTAGAAGCTAAAATTGCTGTTCAGTGAAAAAGTAACATTTGAAACCATGAATACAAACATAACTTCAAGTCGTTTCAAACCTTTTTCATGGAACATTAGGACCGTACACTAAGTGGAACAGGAAAAGTTGCCAAAAGATGGGCATGGAAGCACTAAAAATAACCCACAGCATCTTGTGCTACTAACAGACATCCACAAAACATTGCTTGCCATGAGGTGAAGAGACATGGTGAAAAGCACACAAACTGTTGCCTGCCATTTAATAACTTTCTCTGACGAGTTGGCTATAATGAGTCAAAGAAGACATGTTAAAAATCTTGGCTGGTACTACTTCCGGTTCATCCATCTCACAAGAAATACAACATCAAGTCAAATGCATTGTGGTGAAACATTAGTATAACTAGTATAAAAACTAATGAGAATGTGCCCTACATCAAGTACATGAGCAGTACTGAGGTCTGAGTAAAAGGTTTTCATATTCGCTTTTACAGTTGTTTATGAACAACTGTTGTTCTAGTCTATATTTTCCAGGCATCAGTGGACTGTAAAACGCTAAATTAAGCTTTTTTTTTTACCTTTAGCCAAGAGTATTATGTTCTTACATGTACACAAGGCAGTAGAACAGACCAGTTATTGTGGCTACAAACTCAAGTAAATGTGCTTCTCGTGTCAACACCTACTCAGTATTCAATAAACTGGTCTGCCATGATGAAAAACACAGCTCACAAAGTTCCCTGATGCCAACACATACAGTATTAGATATTGGTATCCTCTAGGTGGCACACTAGAGGAGCAAGCTGACTTGAATGGCCTGTGAATTCAGTTTTGTCTAATTTTCAAACACACAAGGTTTCAAACACATTGCCCTTAGACACCCTTGATAAGCAGCTCTATAAATGACCATTCATAAATACTGGATGTGCTGTCATTAAAGCGGATGGATAGTGTACTGTTCATTTATGGAAGCCTGTAACAGAGATGTCAGATGGAAGACAACAGACAAATGTCCAGCCGTCCGTCAGACACTCTAGACAAAGGGCAAGAATTCCAGACAGACAGACAAACAGACACTTCATTCCAAGAGCACGGCACACACACACACACACACACACACACACAGCTGTCCAGCATCTCAACACCTGTCAGTAATTCTTGGAATCAAGTTCAGGCGACAGACGACTACGGTGGCACTCGGCCCAAGTGTAATCCAGACAGACAGACAGAAAGAGAGGAGAGAGAGTGGCATTGAGATTTCATAATACACTACAGTTTAAAAGTTTGGGTTCAGTAGGAATTTTTTTCTTCTTTCTTTGAAAGAATCAATGGTCACACTTTAATTTGGGGACCAATTCTCACTATTAACTAGCTATTAACTATGACTTTAACAATAAACTCAAAATTTGCTGCATATTAATAGTTAGTAAGGTTAGTTTAGGTATGGGGTAGGATTATGAATATGATCGTGCAGAATAATGCATTAATGTGTGCTTTTTAAGTACTAATAAACAGCTAATATGATAGTAATATGCATGCTAATAAACAACTAGTTCACAGTGAGAATTGGTCCCTAAACTAAAGTGTTACCGAATTAATGCTTTTCTTCAGCAAGGATGCATTAAATTGATCAAAAGTGACTGTAAAGACTTGTACATGGTTACAAACGATTTCAAATAAATGCTGTTCTTTTGAACTTTCTATTCATCAAATAATCAAGAAAAAGATGCATCACAGTTTCCACAAAAAATATGAAGCAGCACAACCGTTTTCTACATTGATAATAATAAGAAATGTTTCTTGATCAGCATATTAGAATGATTTCTGAAGATCATGTGACACTGAAGACTGGAGTAATGATGCTGAAAATTCAGCTTTGATCACAGGAATAAATTATATTTTATAATATTACAATAGAAAATTGTTTTTAATTGTAATATATTTCACAATATGTAACATATTATTCTTTATGTCTTCATGGTGTAATCACTGGGTTATTTTGACTTGGCTACCCTTTCAGTATTTTTTTCAATCTTTTTCATTATTTTGTTTCCACTTATTTCTGTACATTTAAATGTACTGTACTGTTGTTTCCCTTATTGGAACTCAGGTTTGTTGAAGTGTATTCCTTACCAGAAAATTAAATAAGAGCTAAGGGAAGAAAAAAAATAATAAAATTACCATTTTTCCTGTATTTTTGATCAAATAAATGCAGCCTTGGTGTACAGAGGAAACTTATTTCAAAAACATTACAAAATTCGTACAGACCCCAATCGTTTGAAAGGTAGTGTACATTCAAAATTACATGTAGTGTCATTTTTCATTCATGTACAGTGGGGAAAATATTTATTTGATCCCCTGCTGATTTGGTAAGTTTGCCCACTTACAAAGAAATGAAGGGTCTGTAATTTTTATGGTAGGTTTATTTTAACGTATAGAGACAGAATACCAACCAAAAAATCCAGAAAGAACACATTATATAAAAGGTTAGAAATTGATTTGCAATTCAGTGAGTGAAATAAGTATTTGATCCCAATGTTACAAAACAATTCTATTTCAAATAAATGCTGTTCTTTTGAACTTTCTATTCATCAAATAATCAAGAAAAAGATGCATCACAGTTTCCACAAAAAATATGAAGCAGCACAACCGTTTTCTACATTGATAATAATAAGAAATGTTTCTTGATCAGCATATTAGAATGATTTCTGAAGATCATGTGACACTGAAGACTGGAGTAATGATGCTGAAAATTCAGCTTTGATCACAGGAATAAATTATATTTTATAATATTACAATAGAAAATTGTTTTTAATTGTAATATATTTCACAATATGTAACATATTATTCTTTATGTCTTCATGGTGTAATCACTGGGTTATTTTGACTTGGCTACCCTTTCAGTATTTTTTTCAATCTTTTTCATTATTTTGTTTCCACTTATTTCTGTACATTTAAATGTACTGTACTGTTGTTTCCCTTATTGGAACTCAGGTTTGTTGAAGTGTATTCCTTACCAGAAAATTAAATAAGAGCTAAGGGAAGAAAAAAAAAATTTTTCTTCCATTTTTCCTGTATTTTTGATCAAATAAATGCAGCCTTGGTGTACAGAGGAAACTTCTTTCAAAAACATTACAAAATTCGTACAGACCCCAATCGTTTGAAAGGTAGTGTACATTCAAAATTGCATGTAGTGTCATTTTTTATTCATGTAGATAAAACAAAAAACACCATCATATTTTGCAGATAGTACTATTAGTCCACAATTTGGTATTTTTTGTTATTTTTGTACTTTATGTCTCACGTTTTGTGTATTAACCTGATCATAAGAAGTTATTTTCGGAAGAACAGTATTCAAACTCTCTTTTCTGACCGTGTCCCACCGCATGAATCAGCTGAGAGTTGAACTCAGTCCTGTCCATGGACTGTCTGTTATTTTCAGGTCTTTATTTATGGGCAGCAACAGTTGACACGGTGCAGAACTGACCCCTCCTACTGCCATACTTACATTGAACTCAGTGGTGTTGAGTACGTGTCGCCCGTCAGGACTCCAACGTGACGAGACTAGACCAATCGAACCCTCGTCTATCTTACAATGCCAGTCCGGCTGCTCTAGAGACCACACCTGAGAGAGCGAATACACAGCAACACAAAGTACCTTCAGTAACAAACATATCTGAATCCCGTCGTCCTGTTGAATGGCTCAACATGAAAGACTGGCGCTGGCTTCCCTTGCAAAGGTAAGCTGATTTTGGGTATAAATTGAATTAGGAGATTTTATGTAGTTGTTGAAAAAGTGACAAGTAGAGATGTGACACCTCAGATCATGTGTCCTGTTGAGAAGTATGATCTGACTTTTCTAACTTTTTGAAAGACCTTCTGGGTAAAATGCAATGGGCAGCTTGTCATACCTGTGCCAGTCCGGCTGCTCTAGAGACCACACCTGAGAGAGCGAATACACAGCAACACAAAGTACCTTCAGTAACAAACATATCTGAATCCTGTCGCCCTGTTGAATGGCTCAACATGAAAGACTGGCGCTGGCTTCCCTTGCAAAGGTAAGCTGATTTTGGGTATAAATTGAATTAGGAGATTTTATGTAGTTGTTGAAAAAGTGACAAGTAGAGATGTGACACCTCAGATCATGTGTCCTGTTGAGAAGTATGATCTGACTTTTCTAACTTTTTGAAAGACCTTCTGGGTAAAATGCAATGGGCAGCTTGTCATACCTGCACTAGTCCTCTTTTGTACATGGCACAAAGGATGAAGAGGGAGTCAGAGGACCACTCCATGTGCATCACCGGGTCCAGGCATGTGTACAGGTGCACGATCTGAAGGCTGCTGAAATCACGGACCACCAGGCGGTACTGAACGCAGGTGGCCTACAAGCCCAAATTGAATGTGGTAATTAAATAGAAAGAGTAAGAGCAGTGAGATAGTATGCTATTCTAGTCAAAATTTGATTTGTCACATGAAGATGTTGATGGCTGTAAGAAAAACATCTTACCAAATATTTCCCATCTGGAGAAACTTTGCACAGTTGATTGGACTGCTTGAAGACCTCTGAGAAATGCATGCTACAGGAACAAACAGTAAATTTTGAAAGACAAATATGAAAATGTAAATCTAAATAAATATAAATTAAAATATTTTAACTATTTTACAGTTACTGTTGATGCATACTTTTAAATGTTGACAGTAACATACTAAACCAAGATGTTGTGTCCGAAAGACTGTCAAAACCTAATATTGAAAGAACATGTGCACATTATACTTCACCACAAAATCAAAAGATGTCATATTTAAAAAAAAAATAATAAATACATTTGGTAAATAACTCCTATTTAAGGAACATTAAGATTAAGACATTTACTTACATTTTATTTGTAATTCTCAGTTGTGATTCTCATCAGATTCACACTACTGTAATTAATCCAATGACAATCACCAGTCTAATTAATAACAATTTTGACTTTTTTAAATCTCAATAAACCAGAATAAAGGCTGCAAATCAGCATAAAAGCATTTAAATGTATTACAGATATTACCATTATGCACACACACTTAAGTAATGTTCCTAAACATGTTTCATGCGAAATATATTTCTTATTTCTATCTGTTGATTTTGGGGTGAAATATGACCCGGACATGACAGGTTTCGTAATTCGAGAGACTCACCCAGGTACCGTGAGGCAGGTAGAAGGTGGGTTGTGTGTTAAACCTAGAATTTAAGACAAAACCTATTCTTTAAAGTACTTTTCGAGTATGTCAAATCCTGAATTTAATAACAGCACGAATATTACAAAATTATTCGGTTTTAAAAACAACAAAATTAATCCATAAATTCTCTTTTGTCGGGCTTAACGGCTCCGTGTCAGTTTGCTTATTTAAGTTAAAACGCAAGGTTACACATCTAATGTCTGCGTTAACATTAGACTCTCTGTATGCGTTTGAACAGTTTACCTTTCTCACTTGGTCCGAAGAGTTTTTTGGTCAATTATTAAGACATTTGCAGTATAAAACAAAAAGACACTCATAAGAATCAACTCTCTCAATCGAGGAGCTCTAACCGAATCGCTTGTTGTTTCGGAAGTGACGTGTGCGAGACCGTCACGCTGACGGCCAATCAGCGCCGCGCTTTATCGTCGGTGTCACAGGGGGATTGTGGGAAATGATGTTTCATCGTTTATTTTCTAGATTTAACGATAAATATGGCTTAGGCCGAGTATGACTTGTCTGCATTTTATGGCTTTATCCTGCATTTCAAAACAAATGCAAAAACGTGTTGTCAGGAGAGGCAGTTGATAGATCAAAAATGTTAGTAATCAATCACTAACCGAATCGCTTGTTGTTTCGGAAGTGACGTGTGCGAGACCGTCACGCTGACGGCCAATCAGCGCCGCGCTTTATCGTCGGTGTCACAGGGGGATTGTGGGAAATGATGTTTCATCGTTTATTTTCTAGATTTAACAATAAATATGGCTTAGGCCGAGTAATTGTATGACTTGTCTGCATTTTATGGCTTTATCCTGCATTTCAAAACAAATGCAAAAACGTGCTGTCAGGAGAGGCAGTTGATAGATCAAAAATGTTAGTAATCAATCACCCTAAGTTAGATATCATTTGAAAGCTTCAAAATTCATCCTGTGAAAACCATTTTGAAATGGGACATTGCGTTACCATGGAAATGGTACTTTAAAATCTTTTGGCAGTCTCCTCCCCCTAAGTGGGCGGTGTCAAGTAGGGCTGCACGGTTAATCGAAATTAAACCGCAAAGGCGTGCTGTCAGGAGAGGCAGGTGAAATAAATCGATATCTACGATTCTGTGACGGACAGTTGTAGTCTTTCTACAGTCGAATAAGACTGAGAATGAGAATGAAGTGAATGAGTAAAGTGAGAGCGTCAATGTCAACCTTTAACCTGTTAAGTGTCACCGGCCCACCGGTGGGCCCACAGCCATTACATAATTGATTGCCTTTTTACTCTATCAAAAATGTTAGTAATCAATCACCCTAAGTTAGATATCATTTGAAAGCTTCAAAATTAATCCTGTGAAAACCATTTTGAAATGGGACATTGCGTTACCATGGAAATGATACTTTAAAATCTTTTGGCGTCTCCTCCCCCTAAGTGGGCGGTGTCAAGTAGGGCTGCACAATTAATCGAAATTAAATCGCAAAGGCGATAAATC
>NW_015649578.1:163779-164763 GCF_001515625.1 Sinocyclocheilus rhinocerous | reverse complement strand
CTGTCAGGAGAGGCAGGTGAAATAAATCGATATCTACGATTCTGTGACGGACAGTTGTAGTCTTTCTACAGTCGAATAAGACTGATGAAGTGAATGAAGTGAATGAGTAAAGTGAGAGCGTCAATGTCAACCTTTAACCTGTTAAGTGTCACCGGGGGCCCACAGTAGATATCATTTGAAAGCTTCAAAATTCATCCTGTGAAAACCATTTTGAAATGGGACATTGCGTTACCATGGAAATGATACTTTAAAATCTTTTGGCGTCTCCTCCCCCTAAGTGGGCGGTGTCAAGTAGGGCTGCACAATTAATCGAAATTAAATCGCAAAGGCGATAAATCGCGATTAGGCAGAAGCTGCGATTGTCATGCGTATCTTTCAGTGAAGCACGGTTCTGTGATCAGCAGTAAATCTCCATCCGAAGGCCAGAGGGCGCTCTCGCGCTGAAACTCCAAATACGCCTCGCAGAAGAAACCCAGGGAATGACTATGGATGCAGCTGAATAAACAGAAGATTTAACTGCTTTCGTTAATTCAGCGTGACTAATAAACACATGACTACGACAATATATGGTTTATCCGAGTTCGTCATATTATAAATATTATAATAAAGTATATAATAATGCAATGTTAATCGACATAGCCTTTATCACTGCTTAGAATACTTTAAAATATGTTTCGTGCCTTATTCTGTGTAAGAAGCCACATCATCTCACAGAAGGATTTATTTCAAACACTCGACTGACGTTATGAAGTGAGTTTGGAGTAAAAATATGTTATTAAATGTGGTATTTTCACATGCTTTCAGATGGAGCAGCATTTAATTCACAGAGCCGTAGTTCACTGAGAAACTATGCAAACAGCTGTCATTATCGAGAACGATTTCTTCGATTTCAGAATCACGCAATAAAATCGTCTGCGATTTTTTCTGCGTAACTTGTCAGTGAACTACAGCTATGTGTAGTAAATTCTGCTCCATCTGAAAGCA
>NW_015649578.1:161503-163170 GCF_001515625.1 Sinocyclocheilus rhinocerous | reverse complement strand
ACTACACAAAGCCGTAGTTCACTGACAAGCTACGCAAACAGCTTTCATAATCGCAGAACGATTTCTTCGATTTCATAATCGCGCAATAAAATCGTCTGCGATTTTATTTTTTATTTTTTTGCGTAACTTGTCAGTGAACTACGGCTCTGTGTAGTAAACGCTGCTCCATCTGAAAGCACGTGATGATGATTTACTACTAATCACAGAACCGGCTTCACTGACAAGATGCGCATGACAATCGCATTCGATTAATCGTGCAGCCTTAGTGTCAAGTGTCATGTTACAAAATGTATTACGGTATTTTACAATCAAAACTTTTTATAATCTTGACAAAATACATATAGTTGGAAAGGTCTGAGTCTCAAGATTCCCTATTTGGCGGTTGTTTTGTGATAGAAGTAATATTGACAGAGAAAGGTAGACATTTGTGACAGAAAAATGCATAAAAAAAATTTGGGTTTGGGTGTCACCCGGTGGCTGTTTGTGGTATAACGCCCCACATAAACTCTCACAGGCACCTCAATTTTTTGTTTTTATATCAACTTCAAATTTGAAATATAACTTATGGAAGCCCGTTTCCGCCACTGAATAAAAAATAAAAGAGGTAATTGCGACTTTTTATCTCACAATTCTGACTTTTTTCTCAGAATTGAGTGATATTAACTTGCAATTGCGAGTTAAAAAGTCATAATTGAGAGATATAAACTCGCAATTCTGTGAAAAAAAGTCAGAATTGTGAGATAAAAAGTCACAATTAGACTACCTTTTAAAAAAAAATTTATTCAGTGGCGGAAACGGGCTTCCATAACAACTTATTTAGACATAAGGCTTTAATTTTATAGTAATTTTAGTGTAAAACCTGTTATGTAAAATATTTATTATATTTATATAAAATAAAATAAAAATTGTACAGTGCATTTTCTTTACAGTAAATTTAAACTTTTTGATATTTTCAAATATTTTGAAATGATTCCACTTGTACAATAAAATGACGATTGTCTTCTTTAAAAATAGTTCTTTAATTCTCATTAATTATAACAATGTAAGTTTGGACAGTGCACTTTCACGTCTATGTTCAAAAACGGGAGGTGACACTTAAGAGGTTAATCAGATGTTCATGCGGCATTAGTGTTTCCCGCTCGTGTGCGCCCAAACGGCGGCTAACGCCTCCTCCTCCTCCCGTCCTCCACCAACTCCCCTCCGCATCAAGTGCTCTCACACTCCGCCAGCCTGTTTACCCTACACCTGCATAATCAGCCTCATCTGCCTCTCTCGCGTCTGGCCCTTTACTGACAGATTCAAGGTGCGTTTTGTTGTTCAGTGGCTTAATTCGCAGCTCGTTTGCTACTAGTTTGCGTTGCGAGGGTCAGCTGCAGGTCAAGGAAACTGATTTTGGGATCCAGAGAACATCGCCATAGGTTGTTGCAAGCCGGGCATATAACTTGTTTGGTAAGTAAATGCAATATAAATATAGTGTTTATGGTTTGTTTGAACTCTTCGCTCTATAAAAAGGCGAGTTTGCGGGAATAATAATAATAGAGAGAGCTCACATTGCTCTAGTTTTAATCACCCACTCCAGTAGCTTATTATTATAGACCAGATCTGTGTTAAGGCGAACGTAGTTGCATTCAAATTTGTTGACGTTTATAATGCAAAAAAAAAAAAAA
>NW_015649578.1:155231-161351 GCF_001515625.1 Sinocyclocheilus rhinocerous | reverse complement strand
AAAAAAAAAAAAAAAAGGAGTAAATATGTTTAAATCACTCAATTTATCGATTTATTATTTTTTTTTCATGTACGGATTAATGAATGCTATTTATGCATCTAAAGCACAAAACAACAGGCTACTATTGCGATTTAATTAGTTTTTGTTTGTCTATCAGTTAGAAAATCGATAGGTGATGCAGTGGTCAGAGTTCACTATGATAATTGTCTGTCAACATGTACAGTAGACTGGATAAGAGAGATGAACTGTTGTGCTGTGCTGTTTTTTTATTTTCACATGTGCACAATAGGCTAATTCATTAAGCTCATACCTCCCATTAATATGTTTATATTTCTTCATCCACTAGTGTAATGTATATTATCCCTATATTTTATTAGATTATGTTATAGGCTATTTAAATTATATATTAACCTATTATATTATTGGCATGTAGGCTAATTATTAAATATTATATCCGAATAATATATAGCCTACTATAGGATAACAGTAAAGAAGATATAAACTAAATTAAAACGACAAAATCTTATATTATAAATAATATCGTAGGCTAAAATACTTTTTAAATCCGATTTAATGCGTTTTCAGTGCAGCAGGGCGTGAGGGGAAATGTGTGACGGCTTTTGTGGGACTGGTTGTCAAGGTGGCTGTTTTAGTTCAGTCCTGCGCTGAATGCAGTTATGCTCGCGCGAAAGAGTTTGTAGTCTGTATGAATACTATTTTTTAATTTCCCAATCATTTTGGGCTCTTTTGTTTTAACATATGCTATATATCGAAACCCGGCCCGAGGAATAACAGCACTTTTCGTCCGTGGCGCATTATTAGTCGGTCCATGATGGCTGTGGCTGATCAGTTTTTCAGCTGTTGAGCGTGAGCTTCGGTAAGATACAGCTTCACTATTAATAAATGCAAGGCCTTTGTCAAGTGATAATTCAATTCTCCGCTTGAATCCCTGTTGTGTGTGTGTGTGTGTGTGTGTGTATAATTGCTGCCAGAGCTTTAACTCCTCTCAAGGTGGCAGCTGCCTCGGGAATACAGGTCAACATGAGTAAACATCCAAAATTACGCAGTGTATAAAAGTTATTTTAGGATAATAGAAGATATAGAGAAGCATTTAGGGGCAAAAGATGGTTTTGTCGGGTGTGTTAAAATGTGATCATAGATTAGTGCTTTCAGTTTTGTCGGAGTAAAACATGATTTAGCTTATGCACCTTTCAAAGCAAGGCCGTCGCCGAGGGAACCGACGCGACGCATGAAGACACTCATATGAGACAACGTTTTCTTTTTTATTCTTTTTTATTTATTTGTTTTAAAATGAGCAAATTTAGAGCTTTTTAAATTAAGGGGAGACCGGGATATAGCCTAGCTAGTTGTCATGGCGAAGTTGTCACAAGAATTATCTCTGTTTTGAGTATAATTTACTATTTACTAGCAAAATGTTGGTTTTAAACGTTTCTAAAATTAAAATTATGTTTGTTAATTGTGTTCTCCAAATTACAGTTATAATATCATCATATTTTTTTTGTAATAGCAAAACATGTGAACATGAAACCGGTATTCCGAGTTGCAGTTTTTAACCGAGAGGCAGTTTTCTCAACAAAAGAGTATTTTTCATAAATGTTACATACGTGTTATACAATTGATTAAATTATATTTTACATTTTGCTGCTTGACAATTGTTTTACTATTGAGATTATTAAGTATCCATGTTCGTCAAACTGCTTAACGCCAGGTTCATTGTTGTTGTTGGCACGATTAAGATCAAAGTGTGTTTAATGAACTAAGCTTACTTTATTTACAGTAAGTTTTTTTTCGAACAAAAATGTTATGAATGTTCAGCGTATTTTTTAGTCAAGCAAGCTTAGTCAGAAATTGAATTTAAAATAAAAAAACTAGACCCTGACAAATATTCAGAGGGGTAAAAATATTGCCAACATTTTATTATTGTAATTTTTAATAAGGTCAATGCATTATTTTAAATATACTTAATTTACATTCATATGTAATTAAAATTCTATAGGATATGTTATAGGATATATATTTTTTCGGCTTACTGTGTGGAAACATATAACAGTGTATCAAAAAATAGCACTGTGGTTTTAGTTTTCTTCACATTTATCTCATTACTCAAGTATGAATACAATTAAACAGGCTTGATAAATATCATCCACAGTGTGAGGGATGTTGATGTTTTTTTCAGTACTAATATATTAAGATATGGGTATTTGAGTAATTTATCTTGCTTTTTTCTTAAAAACAAACAAAAACAGTAATGTTTTTTCTTACATCCAAATTACATGAAATCATTTGAGTGCAAAATCATGACGAATGTTAATAAATGGCATAACCTGCTTTCACATCTGAACTTACTATGTAGTTCTTTGATTGTTTATGACATTTTCTAATTTTGTATCAGTGTTTTATAGTATGTTTCAGTTGGATGGTCCACAACAGCAGCAGACTCACTTTCTGTGATGACTTGTTCTTGTGTGGTTAGGATAGACTCTTATAGCCCTCATTTCCTGTGAGTAATGTGATGGAGGAAGCTTGTGGTCTGTAGCGCTGTCACAGTGGAGCAGTGCCAGGCAGGTTCGGACACGTCAAGCCTGGCATCTTTATTCTGAATCTGTGCATCCAGCCTCAAAATCTGCGGGGACTCAAACTTCAGAAGATGCATTGGGCAGCAGGGTGGAAATTACTTTGAAATCGAATCTTGTGTGTGTGTTCAGTCTTTAAACAATGATGCATTTCAGAGAGAGTTATTTTATAGAGCATGAATACAGAGCAATTATAATGTTCCTCTTCTTCAGAATAAGTGTCTATTATAAAATTGCTGGGTCCATTAATGAATAACGATTATGATTAAAATGTAGAATCATTATGAATGAATGAATGATGCATTTATATAGGAGGATTAAGATTTATTTAATAAATAAAAACAAATTAATTAAAAAATAAATTAATACATTGAAAAGGTAAATTTCATTTATCTCTTTTTCATAGTATTCAGCTCAGTTTGATTAAAAAATAGACTCAAAATCAATTTTTAAAGGAATACTTCACCCTTAAATGAAGATTCTGTCATAATTTATTCACCCTCATGTTTCTTTCTTTTTAACTCAACTGTGACTTTTTTTTTTTGGGTGTGACACAAGATGTAAAGAAGTCCATGTGCTACACTGAAAAAAAAGATGGGAACCTAAAATGGTGACAGCTAAATTAACTGGTTTTATTCAAGTCAAAAATAGTATTTAATACAGCTGAATCAACCTAAATATTTAAATTTATTCCGCTAAAACTACTATTTTAATCATGACAACTCTCGGAAGATTTTAAGGCAGTAAGCTCATTGGCTGCATATGCAGCATGAACCAATCAGCTTGTGCCAAGTCATTTAACTCTCTGAATATCATCAGTTACGTTAACACCCCGTCAGCCTGCGCCATCTAGAGTTTCATGACTAAACTATATACGTATATATATGCATATATGGTATGATATGGTTAAATCAGGTAGAACTATCTATTTAACGTAACAATTGCAGGCTACCACTTTCTGCAGTAGTTACGCTTTATGGTTGTTGGTCTGCAGTTGCATGAATGTCAGTAATTGCAGCAGGTCATTTTTATGGTGGCCGAGAGAGCTGCATCTTACGAAAACACATACAAATATAAAAGGCACCAGCAAATTAAGAAAACATCTTCATCAGTTCGACAACACGTGTGCTGCAAATACTCACAACACAAACAAATACAGAAACACGCTGCAAATAGCACAGACGACAATGGAACCCTTATGAAAATTAACCATAGTTTTACTACAAATAAAACCAAAAAAACATGGTTACTATAGTTAAACCATTGTAATCACAAATTAACCATGGTTTTGCTACACTAACCACAGTTTAACCATGATATTTGTAGTAAAACTGTGGTTAAATGGTAGTAAAATATGCCAAAAAAAACATGGTTACTACACTTTTACTATAACAAAACCATGGTTAATTTTCATAAGGGAAATGTTTAAAGGGGACCCCAACAATGCTTACGAAAATGAACCACGATTTTATTATAGTCAAAGTGTAGTAACAATATGTATTTACCATCTGTATAACCACAGTTGTACAAATACCATGGTTAAACTGTTTGTGTAGCAAAACCATGGTTAATTTCTGGTTACCATGGTTTAACTATAATAACAATGTTTTCTTTCAATAGTACAACCATGGTTAATTTTTCTAAGGGAAGTTATAAAAGTAAGTTAGCAAGCTACATAACGCTTCATAGTTACAGTAATTGTGTATTTCGTCCGCTTATTTAGGCTAATGATGTCTAAATAAGCTAAGGAATCATATGATCAGGATGTTAAAACAAAGAAAAATCTCACCTTTCAGAGCAAACATTGATAAGCGTGTCCCAGCCAGATTCGTCACTTGTTGCGGTTCCCTTAAACATCTCCGATGTGGTCTGTGCATCTTTGCTGCTCTTTTCTGTATTTGGGTGTGTTTGCAGCGCGTTCCTGGTTTTGCAGCGTGTGTTGTCAAACTGATGAAGATGTTTTGTTAATTTGCAGGTGTTTTTTCATTTGCAGCGTGTTGAGCTCTCTCCTCCACCATACATTTTACTGTATTAAAGGTTGCTTTTGCTTTATGCGTGTACGTCTGGTAACCCTTGTTTGTTATGTGATTTTCAGTGTGATCTGCCCTGTGGTGGACTGTCCAACATCCAAGATGTCCCAGTCGTCCACCGCTGATGAGGGTACAACCTTTGAACACTTGTGGAGTACCCTGTGAGTTCATTTGCATGCATTTACATAATGCAGTTTATGTTGATATTAGTAACAATTTGCACAATTTCAGGATAAACTGCAGTTTTCTTTTTTTTTTCTTTTTATTTTGTGAAATACAGTTGTTACAAAAAATTCTGACACCGTACGGGAAAGCATTTACATGACCTTTTGATGTAAGCTGGAAGGCCTTGTATACATTTGTGATTCATGTACCTTCTCTCTGTGTTATTGCAGTGAGCCAGACAGCACATATTTTGAGCTTCCTCAGGCGGGACACTCAGGGGACAGGGTGCCTTCCAGCAGCCTGCCCAGCAACCGCGCTGAAGTCTGCATGGACGTCTACCACATGAGAGACATGAGAGACATCAACGACAATGTCATGGTAAGAAGAATCTGCATTCAGATTGACATAAAATCAACTAACCAAACAGTTTTTGGTCCCCACTGACTTCCGTAGTATTTCTTTCCATACTATGGGGTCAATGGGGCCCATCAAATGTTTTGCTATCCACATTTTTAAAATTATCTTCTTTTGTGGTCTACAGAAGAAAGAAACTCATACAGCTTTGGAACAACTTGAGGGTGAATAAATTATGACAGGATTTTTATTTTGGGGTCAACTATCCCTTTAATTCCATGTAATCTCTCAATTAAAATTAAATCTTAAAACTGAAGGTTTATTAATTATACAAGAATTACAAAAATAAAGTGAAGAAATTTAGTGAGAATATAGCAACGTCATGTCAACCTCCCATCCACAAAAAAACACCCTGTATACTGAACGGTGTTGGTTTTCCCTCCTTATCCATCAGGATTCCCTCCTCAGTCCCCAGTTTCCCTCTCCTGTGCTGTTTTTTCCCCTCCCTTCGGGCTCTGCAGCAGGCCGGGTGTGTGAGTGGAGGCTGTAGTGGGAGCTTGTGATGCCTTAATTAGAGAGAAAAGCCAAGCCCGGAACATGACACCTGCTCCTGCCTCCCATCTGGGGCAGACGTCCTGGGAAACAGAGAGCAGGAGACGGGATGGATAGATGGACACACAGAATCTCACAAGATCAAACTTCACCCCAAAATCAAAACAAATACATAAGAAATTATATTTTGCATTAAAAAGGAAGCCTATTTTTTGACCATTAGGATAATTATAAGACATTTAAGCAATGTCCCCCTATTCTCCTTATCGTAATGCATCTGAACATTTTTCTTTTTTGTAATTTCCAATATTTTAAATTGTGATTTTCATTTGATTCTTATTACTGTAATATAGTTTTTTTTGTTTTACTGAGTATATATATATATATATATATATATATATATATATATACTTTCAATTAATACA
>NW_015649578.1:151666-154846 GCF_001515625.1 Sinocyclocheilus rhinocerous | reverse complement strand
AGTGTGAGCTTGTGATGCCTTAATTAGAGAGAAAAGCCAAGCCCGGAACATGACACCTGCTCCTGCCTCCCATCTGGGGCAGACGTCCTGGGAAACAGAGAGCAGGAGACGGGATGGATAGATGGACACACAGAATCTCACAAGATCAAACTTCACCCCAAAATCAAAACAAATACATAAGAAATTATATTTTGCATTAAAAAGGAAGCCTATTTTTTGACCATTAGGATAATTATAAGACATTTAAGCAATGTCCCCCTATTCTCCTTATCGTAATGCATCTGAACATTTTTCTTTTTTGTAATTTCCAATATTTTAAATTGTGATTTTCATTTGATTCTTATTACTGTAATATAGTTTTTTTTGTTTTACTGAGTATATATATATATATATATATATATATATATACTTTCAATTAATACAATTAATAATGCAGTAATGAGGATGCATTTTGCATTTTTTAAATGCATTTAATTTTTAATTTAATTAGAATAGGGGAAATGTGCTTAAATATTGCTGTAATGCAAAATAAAAAATAGCATATATATTGTGCTAACTAATTGTCCTAAAATAGCATATATATTTTAATTATTAGTTTTATTATTATTATTATTATTATTAGTGTTATTTTGGAGTGGAATATGACTCAAACATGTTTTGTGAAATGAATTTAATATATATCTTATATATATATATCTTGTGCGTTGCTTTGCGTTGTCTATGTTTTTGACTTTCTGCATCAGTAGCTCTAGAATTCTGTAAATTATCTGTTCTAGGTCGTATGGATTTTCTTCTCTTTATTGAGATGTTTTGGTTGTTCACTTTAGACAAATGTTTTCAAGAATGTATTGATTTGCAGATGTTTGTTTTTCACTTGGCTCTTATGAGAAACTGCTCCAACCAGTTTGTAATCTCTTTTTTGTTTTTCTAGCAACGAAAGGTGTTGGCAATCTCAAAATTAATAGATATCCGTATATATATATAAAAAAAACAATTAACAATCTAACCATCCCCCTTTGCGAAAAATGGTATAGTCTAACAGACAAGTGGGCAAGTCTAGGCCTGCTTTTTTAGTTAATGAATAGTCATGAGGCCAAAAAGTGGGAGGGCCAAAGATTTGTTGTTGGCTGCATCTAGAAGCTAACAGGGCAAGGAGAACTGGCGGAAAATCAGAAAAAAGCGACTCCGAGTGCCTTACCTTTCCTGGAGTTGTTGTGTCAAGTTAGTTTCACTCAGAGCGTCTAAAGTGAAGACGTGAAGAACTGAGAATTGCAGAACTCACCTGTGTTTTGGGTGAGGTCACATGACCACACCAGTGGGAGAATCTCCCGTCTTTTGCCTGCCCAGCGGGATCGCTACGATGCTGTGTATCGGTGACCTGCCTCATTACTACAGCACGGTAGGTGAGCAGTTTCTGAACGATTCGATCGATTTTTCTGGAGCAATATTCTTTCTTTGCTCGCTGTCATCCAGATTCATTGTGCCTGGCTTAAACACTTCAGAGAATTTTATTTTATTTTATTTTATTTTATTTCTTTCATAACCAGAAGTTTTTATTTTATTTTATTTTATTTTATTTTATTTTATTTTATTTTATTTTATTTTATTTTATTTTATTTTATTTTATTTTATTTTTTGTTTTGTTTTGTTTTAAATGATTTCATTTTGGTGCTTTTTTATTTTATTTTATTTTATTTTGTTTTATTTAATTTAATTTCATTTAGGTGTTTTAACTAAAATATGCACTTCCCATTTCCTCCCCTTTCATAACCAGAAGTTTTTATTTTATTTTATTTTATTTTATTTTATTTTATTTTATTTTATTTTATTTTATTTTATTTTATTTTATTTTATTTTATAGAATTTTATTTTATTTTATTTTATTTTATTTTATTTTATTTTATTTTATTTTATTTTATTTTATTTTTTATTTTATATATTTTTTTATTTTTAATTTTAATTTAAATTTTTTTTAAATTGTTTTTATTTATATTACATTTAGATATTGATCTCCTATGACACATCTGTTGAAAAAGCAGTATGCTTTTTTTATTGGGTCTTCATTACTAGGTTTGTCTGTAATTGATTTGCAAATAATAATTTGATTATAAATGATATAATACTAGCTACAACTTATAGTAGCTAGTATTATAGATTGCACAGATGCGTGTGTAAATGCTGAATGATACCTCGAAAGATAGCTTTCATATGATCTAAAAAAATAATGCATGTTCATGTACTATTATTAATGTGACTTGAACATGCTGCTTGATAGAAAACCTTCAGCTGTTTTGATGCTATAGCTGCAGTACATCTTTAAGATGGACACCTGTTGATGTTTCTTTCTGTGCACAACTTTGGTTTTGTTTCGATTCTTTTAGAGGGATGACAGAGATATTGTTAATTGAACTGAACAAATGCAACATTTGATTGTTTTGGTTCTAGTAATATTTTGTTATTTAGTTCAGTCATCTCACACCTGTTTACCAATTCCAAAAAAATCAGTTCATTAGGTTATTATTATCAGGATTAAATAGATGTGATAATGTCAGTCCTTTTAGTTTACAGCAGAGGGTGCTGTTTTTACATGTTCGTACAGTAAATATTTCTGCAGCTCACAGACGCATCTGCATACTGCTTACGATGTTATGTTAAAATCCGTCAGGTGTACTTTGAATATATATTATAACATATGTAATATACTGTATAAAGACTTGTGGTCACACAGTAGTTCATTGAACATATTTCAGCACTGTATGGGGTAAGTTGTCACAATAAAACCTGCCATTAAACCTTATTACAGGCTTTACAGCAACAATTATTCATAAATCGCAAAAAAACAACAACTAGTAAATAAAAAATGTAAAGGCAAAAAAAAAATATTGTATAATGTATGCATTTATAACTTTTAAAATGTATGTGACAATTTGCCCCAAGTTGCCCAACTTTTAAAATCTGCCTTCATAATATAGTTAAATCTGGTTGAATGAATGTCACAGATGTTAGTTTAAAGGACAATTCATTCATTAAATACAGATAGAGTAAGAGAGAGATCAATTATGTTGTAAATGATGTTGAATCATTTACTCACACAGACATACACAAGTGCACACAACACGCATGCACTTTCCCTCTCTCTCTCTCTCTCTCTCTCTCTCTCTCTCTCTCTCACCCACACAC
>NW_015649578.1:132996-150552 GCF_001515625.1 Sinocyclocheilus rhinocerous | reverse complement strand
ACACACACACACACACACACACACACACACATATACACACACATACACATACACTTACACACACACACACACACACACACACACACACACACAACAATGCTTCTGTACTGTTTCAACTTGTCACAGAGCATGTTTAGACTTACTGATGAGGCACACCTGTGTGTGTGTGTGTGTGAGTGTGTGTGTGTGTGTGTGTGTGTGTGTGTGTGGTTGATCTGAAACAGCGCTTCTCACATTATATTGTTCATACAGTTTTTCTGAATTGCTAAAACACATTTCTTGAAACCATCACTCATTTTCTCCAAACCTTAAACACAAATCCAAATACTCAAACTAAATTCACGAAACCTCTGACTCTTCCATCAAGATCAAACAATCACTGCTAAACCATTTCACCTGTACTCAAAATCAAACAGTGCTCTCAGATCTCACACACATGAGTCAATAAAATAAACACTACAGAGCATTCATTAGACACTACAGAGAAAAATGGAGAACACAGCATCCAGAACATTACAGAAAAAAGTATATTGTATTGAGTAAACAATTTTGAATCGTTGTGTGTAAACGATGATAACTGTGCTTTAGTTGTATTCAGTGTGATAAGTGTTTAAGTGAATGAGAATGTGTTTAGAGTTTTAAAAAAAGAATGCATGAGATTTGCAAATAGAGCCTAACTGCCTGAACATGTTTAAGGTTTAGCAGAAAGTGTGCTTTATTCGACAAATTGGTTTAAGCTAGTGAGAATTTGGTTCAGAGATTGGGATTTAGTGTTTTAGCAATTCAGAAAAACTGTAAGAGATGCTTTATAGAAAGCACCCTATCTGAGGCAAAAACAGAAATCTGTTAGAAATCTAGGTAACACTTTACAATAAGGTTCATTAGTTAACACTAGTTAACTACTTTAGTTAACATTAACTAAGCATGAACAATGCTTCTACAGTATTTATTAATCTTAGTGTTAATTTCAGCATTTACTAATACATTATTAAAATCAAAAGTTATGCTTGTTAACATTAGTTAATGCATTGTGAACTAACAACGAACGACTGTATTTTCATTAACTAACATTAATAAAGATGAATAAATACTGTAATAAATGTGCTGTTCATTGTTGATTCATGTTAGTTAATACATTAACTAATGGAACCTTATTGTAAAGTGTTACCAAAAATCTATAATGAGGATATAGATTACACTGTAGATACATGCAAAGGCAGGTATCAATATTAGCATGAATGATTCTGTGGCTTGTTGTAGTGGTCAGATTTGCCGTTTTCTCCTAGTGGATGAAAAAACAGGTGGAAAAGTCCCATAGATTTACACTGAAGTAGAGATATTGAGATTTGGGTTGGGCTTTTGACTTGGGCCAGTAAATAACCACTTAGTAACCACTTACCAACCTTGCATTTCTGTGCTGAAATTTTGCAGGAAGCACCACACGGTTCTAGTTTTCATTTAATTGCATTTTGAAAACCTCTTCTGTCTACCTTTGAACCCTTTGCTTTATCTTTCTAGTTCTCTTTTCTCCTGTGCATGCTTGAATGGTGTTATTAACACAGGCAGGGTCTTGAGAAAGTGTCTTCCGGCAAGTATATACTTGTGCAGGTGTTGTCTGACTGCCGATATGCCATAATTAGGACAATGCGTGGTTTCTGACCTCCGTCCCTCTGGACTCCACCCGCTCTGGTTCCTCACAGGAGAGAGAACAGGTGATAACGTCTCAGCTTGAGGAGACCTTGAGATGAGTGTTTTACTCACTATGGTTCCTGTGGGTTCATCAGTGTGTCGTTTCTTAGCCGAGGACATGTGATTCTGTCCGTTTGGACAATGTACTATGTGAAAAAGAAGGTAAAGACTTTTCTCTTCGCTTGACTTGTGTTGCAGTTTGGTTATCTTATTTCACAGGGCTCTGATTGGTTCAGAGGTTTTGTGGGAATCATTACCCATCATGCTTTTTTTTATTATTTCAAAACATGTCTGCATGATTCAAGTGATAATGTTAGCATTTCTGATATTTGCTTTTATTTTTTGAGGTTTTGAAGATCCCTTTATGTCAGATTTATATAATAACAGTGATTTTTACATTTGATTTATACATTTGATTTCTGTGAAAGCTTCGGCAGTGAAGCAGTGATGTTGTGCTTGCTTGGATGTTGCTATGCCATTGCTAGGGTGTTCTGAGTGGTTGCCAGGGTGTTGTTAAGGTGTTATGGGTGGTTGTTTGGTGGATCCTTACTGGCCCAAGATGAAAGATCCCAGCCAAAATTTGGTTTTTAGATATGACTCTGGCTTGCAAAAGTCTGAGATTCCCCCCCCTCCACATTTTTTTACATGTTGTAGTAAAAAAGTAATAACCCAGCTATCTTCAACAAACTGCGTAATTAATTTAAGTCTGTGCAGATGTATGGAAGCCCATTTCCGCCACTGAATAATGAAAAAAAAAAATAATAAAAAAATGGGAATTGCGACTTTTTATCTCACAATTTTGACATTTTTTTTTTATTATTTGTGCGATATAAACTTGCTATTGTGAGTCATAAAGTCAGAATTCAAAATTCTGAGAAATAAAGTCAGAATTGAGATATAAATTCACAGTTCTGAGAAAAAAAGTTGCAAAAAAAAAAGTTGCAGTTACCTTTTTTAATCTTTTATTCAGTGGTGGAAACGGGCTTTCATACAAATGGTACGGGACGATTAAAAAAAAAAAAACACTAACCTTACATATGAATAATAGTGATGCTAACTTTTCTAAACTGTGCTAGAAATGTTCAAAATGCATGGAAATATGAAACAAATAAAACACAACATAGAAAAGTGTGAGCTCATCAAACGCATGAGAATACATGGTTTGTTACCAAATTAGCTCATGTTATAATAATAATAAGTTTAATTTATATAGCGCCTTTCCCAATCTCAAGGACGCTTTGTTGTTATCATGTCATAATGTCTTTGTCCAGCTGAGCTTTACTTTTAACACATTTGTTGAGGTACTTCTAGCACAACACATGCAGACACTTCATAATTTATGTGTGGTGGTGGGTATGATCTGTGAATTTTGTGTTTGTAAGTTAGAGAAGAGAATGGCAGGCAATTAGACATTGAAAGATTTCGGTTGTGTTTTACAACCTACCCTTCGCCTGGAGGCATGACTCCCTCTCGTGCGTCCCAACGCGGTGTAACTGGAGCTCTAGAAGTGGAGTGGATGGAGTCTTATCTCCTCCCTCTCTCCCTCAAAGTCAACTTTCTGCCTCCCTCCCACTCCTTCACCTGTCTCACCCTCCTTCTCTTTCTGCTTTCCTCTCAGTCTCAGTACAGCCTACTGAGCAGCAGTATGGAACAAGGTTTGGGGAACAGAGCAGCGTCTACCAGTCCCTACAGCTCAGAGACCACCTCCAACGTGCCAACGCCGTCACCCTACTCCCAGCCAAACTCGACCTTCGAGGCCATGTCTCCAGCCCCGGCCATCCCCTCCAACACTGACTACCCCGGGCCGCACAACTTCGAGGTCACCTTCCAGCAGTCGAGCACGGCCAAGTCAGCCACCTGGACGGTGAGTACGGCGTCTCGGTTGTGGTGCAACCGTATCACGTGAGCTCCTCGTGAACCCGCGTACACACAGTTCTTTTCCCACACTCACTGATGGTTTTGCTTGCAGAGTGCAGCCATAACTTTTCCTCTTCTTCAGTTGCTTGTTTGCCCTTTCTTCACTGTCTGTTTTTGGCGGCTTATTTTCTAGACTCTCCTTTTGGCGGTGTTCCCGCTTTGTTCCTCTTTTTCAACATGTATCTTACAATTAAACATCTGTATAGGAGTAGCTGACATGAAATTTCAAGCAGTGTCCTGTGGTGTGACAACATGCTATTATTCTCCATAACCTACACTACTGCTAAAAAGTTTGGGGTCGGTCCGATTTTGAAATGGTTTTGAAAGAAAATTCTTATGTTCAGCAAGGCTGCATTTATATCAGTAAAAACAGTATTACTGTGAAATGTTATTTCAATTTAAAATAACGCTTTACATTTTAAAATATATTAAACTAGAAATGTATTCCTGTGATGGTAAAGCTGAATTTTCAGCAGCCATTAAACCAGTCTTAAGTGTCACATGATCTTTCAGAAATCATTCTAATATTTTCATGGAACCTGATTTTTTTTTCTTCTTCTTAGAATTCTTTGATGAAAAAAAAATTCAAAAGAACAGCATTTATTTATGCAAAATAAACTATTTAATAAACTATTAATATTAATAAACAAGTAACAGCATCTGAAATATATTCCTTCCCTTCAACATACATATAAATTTAAACTTGATGTAAAAAAAAATGAGGTGTGTTATTTGTCAGCTTTATTTTTATTTGGTTTATTTTTAATTTCTCAGTCGGGCTACTTGTGTGTACTTTTATGATTGTAGTTTTAAAAGTAAACTGCTACATACTCAGTGTTCGAACTATACCGTGGACTTTGGGGGAGCCCGCTTGTTTTTTTTTTATGGGGGGGTTTGCGCTTGCGGTATTGAAGTGAATTAGGTTTAAATCGCCTTCATGCATGAATGAATGATATTTTTGCCATTTTATATAATAATAATCCATGATGATCACATTACACAAAACTGAAATTGCACGTCAAAATAACACATTGTCAATATTTTTTGAGCCCCCCCAAAATTTCACAAATCACATTTTCAGGGGAGCCCATGTCTTATTAAGGGGAGCCGAGCTCCCCCTAGCTCCCCCGTAGTTCGCACCCTGTACATACTGTTCTCAGCACTTTCTTTGAGAAACAGTAATTCAAAAAGTGCAAATCCTTTGTTCAGTGTAATTTAGTTCGCTTCATCAAAATGCTATGATTGTTCGGAATCCCTTAGTAAACCTCTAAAAGGACAGAAACATAGCGTTTAATTTTTTGTGTGTGTCTGAATCCAACATGTTTGCTTTGGATTTTAGAATTTGTTGGATCTTGAAGCAAGTTATTCTATAAAGATCTACAGTAAATCATCATACACTCTTCTGTCACCATTTCCACATGGTTCTTTTTATGTACAGTATGTGGAAAATAATGTGTTTTTTTAACTTTAAACCGCATAAACACATTTCATTACACCAAATACACAAAATAATGTTCTTTTTAGCAGCATCATATGACCCTTTAAAGTAACTAATGGAACTTGGGAAGTAAAATGCCTTAATGGTTTAATGTTGATGAGAAAATTTCCTTGTACACCTTAATGCCAGGACGTTGCTGTAGTATATAATCAGAATAAGGTGTTCTAAGTGTTTTAGCATGTGGATGGCAGTTGCTAGGGCCTTCTGAGTGGTTGCTAGGGCATTGCTTGGTGGTTGCTGGGGTGTTCTGAGTGGTTGCGAGGGCATTGCTTGGTGGTTGCTGGGGTGCTCTGGTTGGTTGCTTACAAAATTATTTAACAAAGTTTAATACTTAGGGTTATGGGTTAGTTCAGATCTTTATATGAGAGATAGTACTCATAAGGTTTATCTCATACATATAGTGCATCCACACAGGAAAAAAAAATCACAGTAATGTCAAGCAGAGAAGCTTGAAACCAGAGCAGTCAGTGTTTTCCCTAAAGTCCAGCGTCGCCATGAAGAAAGGTGCTACATCAGTCTGTCATGAAGATGACCCTCTGAAACAGGAAATGGGGCTCTGTTTGTAGGATGAAGTCAAGCGTGAGGCTTGGTCTCTGACTTTCTGTGGACGTGTAAGGTGATAGCGGTCCCAGGAAGGTGAGTGCTATGGCCATCACTCAGTGTCCGCCTGTGAAGACTGTCACCTCTGACGCGCCACGTTCCGCTCCATTCTCAAAGACCAGGCCTCTGTGAGCTACAATAACAGCAGGATAAGCTTTTAAAATGGGCATAAGTGGAGTTTGCAGCACAGATTGCTGTTTACGTTTGGGGATAAGAGAAACAGGCCCTACATTTGAGAGTGTTTGGCTCCTTAGCTAGCACCATAGCTATAATGATACTGGTGCATACTATGAATCTTGTTTACTCTATATTCATGTATATGGAACTCTGTGGGGAATGGTCCTGCATATCTTATTTCACAAATTTCTGATTGATCCAGATGTTACTTACCATAGTTTTCTGGAGTTTTAGCTATCAACTTATGTTTTGGAGTGTTATGTGTGCATGAATCAAAATATTAATGTTAGCATTTCTGATCAAAAATGATTTTGCTTTACTGTGTCATGTGTGTTTATATGTGACATTTCTTCAGTCAATTAAGAATGAAAATAATGTTTAGAAAGTACATTATTTGCTTAACTCTAATCCTGATCCATTCTAAACCTGTCTTGACTTTCTTTCTTCTGTGGTATTATTATTTTTGTCTTATTGTTTTTTCTTATTTTTATTTATTTATTTATTTTACATCTTTTGTGTTCTGCAGAAGAAAGAAAGACATGCAGGTTTGAAAACAACATGAGAGTGCGTAAATGATAAGTAATGCAAGTTTCATTTTTGGGTGAACTATGCACTCAGAAGTTTACATTTTGAAAATATGCACCAAAAAAAAATTCAATTTCTGCAATGACATCCATATCTGAAATATTTCGCTTTTTTGCCTGATGCTACATGCAAGTGATTCTCCATGCCACTAGTTGTCAGTATAAATCCAACATGACTGTTGTATGGTCCATTGCCATATAAAAACAAATACTAAGTGCACCTTTAAAGGGGATGTATTTTGTGTTTCTATTGCACTGAATGATATGGCAGAAGTCTTGTGTTTTATGGTGATACTTACTAGTGCTGATGCACCAAACAAAGTAGATTACCAATATGCCATTGTAGAAAAATCTCATTGACCCATGGTTTATTTATTTTGCACCCTGAAGAATCCAATAACAGGAGGGTTATCCAGATAAAGAAAGTACCATTTAGCTGATTATGTGACATCAGCTTGTCAGCCTCCATGAGGCAACCTACAAATAATAAATTAGAGCACTGATATATCATACTGAGTCGTCATATAATGTGAGTGGACATTATTTTAAATATATTTGCAAAAACTGGAAAGCTGTTATGTTGAGCTTGTTTTAGTTGGAGATGGTACTAAACAACAATGTTGTCACTTCTTTAGAGAAATTTGTCTTTTCTGCATCCACTCTTAAATATAAAGGTTCCTAAAGAGGGGTTTTGGTTCCCCAAAGAACCTTTAGTGAACAGTTCTTAAAAGAATCACTTTTTCTTAAAGCAAAGGACATTTTAACAATCTAAAAAAAAACTCTTTTTACTATAAAGAACTTTTGTGCAGTGGAAAGGTTCCATGGATGTTAAAGGTTCTTCATGGAACCATCAATGCCAGTAAAGAACCTTTATTTTTAAGTCTTAACTCCATATACAAATTGAAGGCAGATTTCAAAGTAGATCCAGAAATGAGTATTGGTTCTTCTATCCAAAGTAACATCTGAAGGTGGCTTTAGAGGAGGAACATTCTCATTCTTGCATTTAATTGGACAGAAATATATTTACTCATATTTTTTATCTGTTTTTTTAATTTTTTGGAATAGAAAAAAAAATTGTGTCTGCTAAAATTTAAGTTGCTGGAGTACACTAGCACACTAGTATGTTGCAGTCAAAGCTAAGAAACATACTAAACACCACAAAAGGTCTTTAAAGCCTTATCTGTTCTAAGATATTCTGTACATAGATTCATTTAAAGAATATCATAGATTCTATGCCTTTTTTGTAACTTCAGAGCATCTACCAGATGCAAATGTCCATCACAGGAAGACAAGAAGCTGCTTGCCTCGCTACTTTTTTTTTCTTCTGGTGACAGCTTTCGTTTTCACTCTGCCGCCCACTCTAAAGACCATTAAATTGTTTACTTTGTCCTCCAAAAGAAGCGGAGAAAGGGAAAAATGGCTCAGGATTATTGTCAAGATATGTGGAATGCCATGCAACCTCAAATTGAGGGAATTTCCAGGTGTAATACAAAGGCTTGCAGGCTGAGGATATCTGGGATTACTGTGTAAGTGGTAAGTGAGTCATTGTGTGGCGAACGGAAGGGTTAAAGCATGATGCTCTTGAGTTTGTGTATAGCCTCGGGATGCTTTGGGAGAGGCATGGGGGCATTTTGACTGTAATCTACGTGATCCGCAGTGGGCTTCTTACCGCTACCTGAAACAACATTCCTCTTAGCCAACCTCATGGATTAACCTTTCGTGAATTGCACAATCGCCTGTGTTAGAATTGTCACAGTAATGTTTGCTCACTCTTATGAATCCTTCTGCACTCTAAAAAATGCTGGGTTAAATACAACCCAGTGCTGGGTAAAATAGGGACAAACCCAGCAATTGGGCTGTTTTGACCCAGCGGTTGGGTTAAATGTTTAACCCAACCTTCTGGGTAGTAACCCAACCGCTGGGTCAAAACAGCCCAATTGCTGGGTTTGTCCCTATTTTACCCAGCAATGGGTTGTATTTAACCCAGCATTTTTTAGAGTGTATGAAATGAAAAGTTGCAAATACCTTATTTATTCTTTATTCTTTTTTATTTAAAAAAATGTTATCAAAAAAAACTATTGCAAGATGTAAACTCAGAATTCTGAGGGCAAATATCAGAATTGCGAGATATAAACTCAATTGCGAAAAAAGTAAGAATTGCGAGATAAAAAGTCGCTATATAACTTTTTATATATAGTTATTATAATCATAATTGTATAAACACAAAAATTGAATCACTTTAAGGATCTTGGTACACTTAGTTTACAATATCAACAAAGACCAAACATCACCATCCTTTGTATAAATTAATTGATTATCATTCATTTATAATGTGGATCATAAATATTTGCTGCTTTCTGTCTTGTTGCCATGACAGTATTCAGGAAAGATGGAGTGTGACACAGCTTTGAGCTGCAAAAAATATTTTTCAGTACAAATATTTACACATTCCTAAATCAAGATTCATGCTTGAAGGAAAATGACTTGAGGTATTAAGTTTTGTTTGAGTCAAATTGAGTTTATTCTTAAAACAAAACAAAACAGAGATTATATTTTAAATGTAAATTCACTTAATTTTAAGCATTAACTTTAAATTCTTGTATTTAATCATTATGATTAAACAGAAGCCTGTTTCCACTAATCTTTTTTCCTGTTGACTGAATGTCTCCTGCTTTGCAATCTAATGCTAGTTCTTCTAGTTCACTGATGCTGAACACACAGCAGTTAAACATTAATCGCTGTGTTATCACACTCATTCATATGTTATCTTGATGTCAGTACTTTCTGTTGGCACTTGTGAAATTCAGTGAAAGCTGTGATGCAGTGGTCAGGTCATGGTTTCTTTCTCTCTTTTATGTCCTGTATATCTAGACTCTTGATGCCAGAAACTGACCTGGTTTTTCAGTGGTGTCAGATGAGTCACTGGGACCTGAAATCAAAGAGAATTATTAGCTCAGTGTGATGATGTCTCTTTGTGTTTGTTATCTCTTACCTCCTTGTTTCTCTGCTGAATCTTTTCCATCTGTAGTTCCTGTTTAAAAGAAAGTTTTCCAAAGTTACTTAATTTTAGTTTGAGTCATTTTGTTATGAGCTTTTTCTAAAATATTTCTATTTTATTTTTGTTTTAGTAAATTTAAAGTAAACAAACTTTGTTGCTACAGCAACATTTCTAATTTAAGTTTTCATTCAGGTTTTAATTAAGTTAATACGTTTTAGTCATTTTTCATGCACTTTTATCATTTTTATTAGTGGTTATAATATTTATATTTAGCTTTAGTTTATTTCAAATTCCAATACATACATTTTAAATGTAAAAAACTTACATTTTATTTCAGTTAGTTGCCAAGGCAGTATTTCTAATTTTATTTTTAATTTGAAGTTTTTCATCTAATATTTGTTATTTGATATTGTTTCAGCTTTATTTCAGTTAATGAAAATGTTTTAATAGTTTTTAATAATATTTTTCATAATATTTTAACAGTTTTAGTTAACATTAACAACACTGTCTAAATCTTGACATTCAAATTAAGTTCATTATTGGACTTTTTAAATATTTATTGTTTATATTTGATTTATTTCATTTTAGTACATTATTTTATTATTTCTAATATTTATGTTTTTTACCTAATATTTATATATTTTTTTATAACATATTTTTTAATAATTGTTTTAATAACACTCACAACACTGCTCTTTGTCTAGACCTTGATGTTAAAATTTATGTTCACGTCTATCTTATTGGACTATTTTTATATAACACATTTTACAGCGAAACGTGATCAATATCAGCCAGACCAACCTGAGTCTCCATTTCCAGGGAGTGGAGTTGGAGGAGCTGAAAAAAAAGAGATAAAAACATGTTTTTCAGATCAACTGGAAACCCTTCTATGGTCAATTGATTTATGCAGAAATATAGCTCAAATTCATTGCACCTTACCATTGAGGATCCCTAGGGCTGCAGCCGCCTCTGAGATTATAACATAAAAGTCAGAACAAAATTCATTTAGAACCAGATACTTTTTGTCCTCTTTATAACTAGTCTGCCTGCCCAGAGGATGTATAGAGCTTATAGAGCTATAAAATCATTGTGCAAAGCAACATTTGAAAGAATCTGATTCATATAGAGATCTCTATCGTTTAATTGCAGGCATTGCTGAAATCTCTTCTGAAACTCTCAGAGACACATATGAGATTGCTGGGGCCTTTTTCTAAGGAAAAGTACATCTAATTCCATCCCATTTCTGTTTAGGAGAAACAACTCTGATTAAAGAGGGATTTTTCTGTCTATATGGCTTTCTTGAACAATTGTAGTAGTACAATGCAATTCATTGTTCTAACATAGCTCATGTATTCAGAGGCACTAATTAACTTAAAAAGTCATCATTTGCATTATAATTAAGGTTAATGTGTATAAGAGACACATTCTTACCATCATTATCTGTTCCATCTGTATCAAAACAAAAGACAAGACGGTCAGTTAGTGGTGTGAGTGCATTGAGCTATAAGAGTCCTATATCTCCTATAGAGGCCCAGGCTAAATGTAGCAGCACAGGTGAACAGAACTC
This sequence comes from Sinocyclocheilus rhinocerous, assembly GCF_001515625.1. Taxonomy (NCBI): domain Eukaryota; kingdom Metazoa; phylum Chordata; class Actinopteri; order Cypriniformes; family Cyprinidae; genus Sinocyclocheilus; species Sinocyclocheilus rhinocerous. The sequence goes on along the minus strand of NW_015649578.1, from coordinate 139,522 downwards.
TTTTGTGTTCAGTGAAGGGCTCTGATTACAGTCTCATTATAGTGAGGCAGTAAATGCTTCGTGTTACTTAGAAAGAAGAGCTGGTGGTGCATGCCACTGATAATAATTTAGGGATTCGGGGTGATCTGTAATGGTATTTATGTAAGCTATATGTGAGAAATGTAATGAAGTCAGACATACTGAGTAAGTTTCCTTACCGTTTATTGGTGCAGAAATAGAGACACCCACTAATGCAAAGATCAACGGAACAACCAGCGTCCTATATAACGAGACATAAAAGAAAATTCACAAAAAAAGAAACAAAAAATCTCTAAATTATTGATGATCTAAAAATATCTCAAATTTATATATTTAGATATATTTCATTTTATAGAATGTATATTTGACCCAGCGGTTGGGTTACTACCCAGAAGGTTGGGTTAAACATTTAACCCAACCGCTGGGTCAAAACAGCCCAATTGCTGGGTTTGTCCCTATTTTACCTTTAGTAATTGTAGTTCTTTTTATTTCAGTTATTTGCCAAGGCAAATAGTTTTTTAAGTTTATGTTATGCATCTTACGTTTATATTTCATTTTATTTCAGATTCATTTCAATTATTGAAAAGGATTTTTAATGCTTTTAAATGTAGTTAACAACAACAAAATGACCAAAAATAAATAAATAAAACGAAATTTAGTTCATACCACTTGCATTCCAAATCTTCTGAGAAGAGATCGGAAGTTTTGAATCTTTATTGCTTGAAAACATTAATATATGTAGCAGCTCTTAAATTTTTGCACTTGGGCATATTTAAAATGGGCACATCAAGACAAGTTACACTAGGTTTGACATTGAAAGAAACGATTTTTAGGGAATAATAATTTTCATGAAAAACAGCAGGCAAGATATTCTACAAGGAAGAAAGAACAATTTGAGGGATTTTTTCATTCAAACACTTCTCTTCGTATCGTTCTCTGCTTTTATTTAGTAATAATGCATAAGATCGAAGCTAGTAAAGCTCAAAATCATCCTGTGTATCAGTGGTATCGGTGTAGAGCAGTGGTTCTCAACCCGCGGCCGGTCGCGAATTCAAATGCGGCCCCCCATGCTGAACACAATTTAAAAAATAACTTTCAGTTTTACAATTCATTTTAGTTTTTACATTAATTTAAAAATGTTCTAAACAAATATAAGCTATAATGTTTTTATGTAAAATAATTTAGTTTTTCATATATTATTTTCAGACATGAGCAGACCTGTAGCCTACTCACGTAATTAACGTTACACATTTAACAAACACTTACAAGCGCGCACTTTTATTATTTTTTTCAGATATGAGCAGATCTATAGGCTACTCACGTAATTAACGTTACGCATTTAACAAACACTTACAAGCGCGCACTTTGGCAGAATTCAATTGACATAGTCATCAGCAGCCATTAGTTCAGTAAAATTGAGCATCAGAATGGACACATTTGTTATTAAGGGAGAAAAACGAAATGTGGAAAATGCCAGCGAAGGAACACATACAAACAAGAATAGTCGCAGCAGTGAAGGTAGGAGAGTGCTGGACTTTCGGCATCAACGTTCGGTTTGCCCCGCCACTCACTTGAAGATGTTCAGGGCTAATGTCGTGCTTCAAGTCACGCTTCCGTGCGCGCCTTAAAGACTGCAACTTACAATCGCAACTTCATTGTGCTGTTACTCCTTTCGAGCCGAATTTCACAAAATTGGTCAGCTCCCGACAGCATCAGGTGTTTTAATAATGGGGAGTATAATTATTTATTTATTTATTTCAGTGAATGTAATCGATTAGATATCATAATATTTAGGCTATAATAGGCTATTATAAATCTGGTTGGTTTGTATTGGTGACATAATATGTAAATGATATGCATGCGGCCCGTGAGACTTGCACTTGGACCATAGTGCGGCCCAGTGGAAAAAAAGGTTGAGAACCACTGGTGTAGAGTTCAGAGTCCATGTCCCTGTCCTTGGTTCTGAAGTCCTTCCGTTCATTCAGCTGCGCTTCTCAGATGACCTTGTGCGAGCTCTTAAAGGTGGGGCTTTTTTCATCGCTGAAAAGGTTTTGTTAAAGTCATTTTCTGCTATCTTCCTGAATCATGTCTGTTTCTGCCTGGGCCTTTGCCTCTGTCTTTTTAGGCCCCAATTATGGTATGATATCACCGAGTGAATCATAAAAACAAATTGTGTGTTAGGGATAACTGTTTAAAAGCTCTCTCTCTCTCAAACACACATTATAGGCTTAAAGCAAGAGCTGTCATAAGGGATGAAAATGAGTTCTGACACCTCAGCTTTTCCAATAAAGACCCCCACACTTTTTTTTTCATTGTTGGCATATAAGTTGGGCAAGTCTGAGCACGTCTTTGCTTCTGGAGTATTTGAGGCTGCGCTTCTTAGATTTTACCCTTAGAGTTAGCGAGCGGGTCTAAACACGGCCCGAAGCCAGTGCATCCTTCCTCTCAAAATGACGAAACACACACAACTGCTGAGATTTCATACAAATGTGCAGGCACTGCAGACTGAATGCAAAAATGTGTTCATTTTTAAATATAAAACCGATTGACCCATCATCATTCTTCTGGTTTGGTTCTGTCTTATTCGCTATGAACTTAAACTGATAGTTCACGCAAAAATGAAAAATCATGCTGTTAATTTCTTGTTATTCCAAACCGTAAGATTTTCTTTCTTGCATAGAACACAAAAAAGAAATTTAGCAGATTGTCCGAACTGTTTTTTATTTTAAAAAATTTTCCCGTGCAGTGAAAGTGGATGGGACTAGAGGCAGCTGTTCACTTTCATTGTGTGGAAAAGAGCATCTTGGACATTCTACAAAATTGATCAGTTGCATCATCCATAATATATTATTTACTTATACATTTCCCTATGCAATTTTAACCTAAACTTTTATTGTAATTTTAACATCAAATGTTGAATTTAGAGTTTGACATTAAACTGAAACATGCAAAGCAAAATGGTTTTCCCTTTACAGTTTAGAAAGAAATGTTACATTTTGTTACAATACAATTTGGAAAGAAATGTTTCTTTGGGTTCTTAAGTTGAATTTGAACAAAACAAGAATTGTTTTAAGAAAAAAAGGTCTGTCCCTCCCTGTAAAGAATACTTGTTTCCACATGTCAGCAAACAGCAGCCAACTCCAAAGTACAGCCCTCCAAAAATATGGAAATCATTTATACTCTGACCTCAGGTGATTTTTGGGAAAACATCTGGCATTGTCCATACAATGAAAGTCAATGGGGTCCAAAACAACAGTGGACATTGGACATTTTTCAAAATATCTTCTTTTGTGTTCCACAGTACAAATTCATACAGGAATGGCATGAGACTGAATAAATGATGACAGAAATTTTATTTTTGGTTGAAAAAGCTCCATCGTGGCTCCTAAAAGAACAACCTCTGAGGAAAAAAAATCTGCTTCGTTCATTTTAATTGTCTATGCTATTTATGTTTTTTCTAACTTTTATATTATTGACGGCAATATGATTTTTCTTGCTCAAATTTTTTTCTTTCTCTCATTTCTGTTTCTCCCAGTGTGTATTGGGAGGAACAGCGGAAACGTGCGCCTTTCCAATGCTCACCTTCCTCCAGCCCATCATCTTATTCCACCTTACAACACTAACACAGTGTCTACACTGCAGGCGAGCGATGCAGCGCTGCCAGTGCAATCAAGCAAGCCGTCTACGAACCAAATGTGTGTGTCATGCTCCGTTTCGCGTGCTTGCAGTATATTAACAACGGAGCGGTAGCGTATGTTATGCTGGCTGCAATTTCACAGCCGTTAGCATAGGCAGCACATTTGTGAATTTATTGACGGAGATGGGGAGTTGGCTGAATTTGCGAGTGGCATGCTGAAACATGTCCATCAGGCTGTCAGACTCGTCATTATCACTTAGGCCGCCGAGCCTGCCCAAACGTGCGCCTTTCCAATGCTCACCTTCCTCCAGCCCATCATCTTATTCCACCTTACAACACTAACACAGTGTCTACACTGCAGGCGAGCGATGCAGCGCTGCCAGTGCAATCAAGCAAGCCGTCTACGAACCAAATGTGTGTGTCATGCTCCGTTTCGCGTGCTTGCAGTATATTATTTAAAAATATTAAATATTATATTACATATATATATTTATAAGTTTTTATATTAAGTTCTTTCGTGGTTGTTGGCAGCATCATAGAGGTGCTTTGCAAGGATGTAGAGGAAGAATGTTTCATGTGCAAAATAGTTTTGAATTGTTAAAAATAAAAAAGTTATTTGTGGCATTTAAGGTTCCACGAAGAACCTTAACATCCATGCAACCTTTCCACTGCACAAAATGTTCTTTATAGTGGAAAATGGTTCTTTTGAATATAAAAATATTCTTCACACTAAAAAAAAATTTTCTTTTAAGAACTGGTAACGGAAATGTTCTTTTGGGATTGTTCTTCTGTGGCATCATTGCAAAAACCCTCTTTTGGAACCTTATTTATTTATTCACTAATGGAGCTCTTCCTGTTCCTGTGCGCTGTCAACACTTTAATGTCCTTATCTTTCAAGCCATTTTTGAATTCATTAAAATTCTTTCACCCAAATGATAATTTCAACTGAAGTTCAGCTAAATGGTGAGTAGATGGATTGAGTGTGAAACAGTGGCAAGGTGACTCAATTACACCACTTTTACTATTGATTGATGAGATCAGCAGGGAAATCTGCTTTGAGGTGTTTTTGTTGTTGTTGTTTTTTTTTTATTGTAAACAAAGAAACAGATGTAAATGATGAAACATTCGTAATGATAACTCAACACTAATAATGCTATGCATTTATCAGAGTGTTGCTATGTGTTCGCTAGGGTGTTCTGGGTGGTTGCTAACTGAGTCATAGTCTCTGTGATATTCTTACTCTAAATATGGCTCACGTCCCTCAAATAATATTGTAATATATTATGATATTTACTGTAATATTATGAGATTATCAGTTTGTCATCCACCATGTGAAATTGGCAGATCTAAACTGAACTGGACTATATTTTTAAATAAAATGACGCTAATGTAATGTTTCTGTGGTGGCATATTAGAAAGTGAGTTTTGAAAAAGTGAGTAAGAAAATGATATTGCTCTAAATTATTTTGAAAAGATATATTGATATTTTTGGAGTTGCTTTTTGTCACATTGTACCTGCAACTATTTGTTGACATTAATTTGATCTTTTGTGTAATGTTTGACTGCTTATCATATTTCTTGTTTGCTTCTCCAAAGATAGATAGATAGATAGACAGACAGAAATAAATAGATCTTAAAAAGATTATAAACAACTTAATTTAAGCTTTAATAATTCCAAATATTCTTTAATATTTCCTGCTTTCCTTTAGATTCAGTCAGCTATTTTGGTTTTGCATTTAGGTATTTCATTCTGACGCTTAATTTAATTCTGGTCAGATGTCACTTGTACTTAAGTTAGACAATGAAATTACGTTTTCATGAGCTTTATTTTGTGGGAATCATTTATGTTTGTATAAATTGTGATTGCAACATCAGCAAACAGTGTTTATGATATTTGTTCTGTTGCAGCACCTGGCGTAAAATCTCCCTTTCATAAAATCTGAATCACATTAATACAAGTCCGCACAAAGCAGGCTTGTACATTTAGTTTTTGGGGGAATATTTGGGATGTCTTTATAGATTTAGACAAGCTCTGACATGCTTATGAGTGTGTGTGTGTGTGTGTGAGAGAGAGAGAGACCTCATCAGATGATGATGAACTTGTCTTCATCTATAAAGAAGCATATTTTTAAAGTGTGGTAACTTAGTGTGATTCACTGTGTAAGCATATTTCAAATGTTTATTTCTGTTTGTTTTTTCCTGCAGTACTCTCCACTGCTTAAGAAGCTGTATTGTCAGATCGCCAAGACCTGTCCGATTCAGATCAAACTGGCTTCCTCGCCCCCAAACGGCGGTGTGATTCGAGCCATGCCCATCTACAAGAAGGCCGAACACGTCACAGAGGTGGTCAAACGCTGTCCTAACCATGAACTCGGACGGGACTTCAATGAAAGTATGTCAAATTCATTCTTTTTTGATCAATAAAGTTTATCAAGACATTAGAACATTTTTTTAAAAATAAATACATACAATAATAATATAAGTTTTATAAGTTTATTACAAGTAATATAAGTTTTTCCTTCCAGAGTCATTCCCAGTCATAAAACATTTAAACGGCAGCAGATTTAAAAACAGTTTTACATCAGTAGAATTTATTGTTTATTTGTTATTTTGTTATAACAAAATAAAATGTGCTTAATGTAGTAACATTTTCATCAACTGTTTTTATTAAAGGGGTCATATGATGCGATTTCAAGTTTTCCTTTCTCTTTGAAGTGTTACAAGCTCTTGGTGCATAAAGAAGATCTGTAAAGTTGCAAAGACTAAAGTCTCAAATCCAAAGAGATATTCTTTATAAAAGTTAAGAGTCAGCCACGCCTACCTAAAACGGCTCGTTCTAACACGCCCCCACATACCTACGTCACTATCTGG
>NW_015649578.1:120036-126245 GCF_001515625.1 Sinocyclocheilus rhinocerous | reverse complement strand
GATTCATTTAAAGAATATCATAGATTCCACGCCTTTTTTGTAACTTCAGAACATCTACTAGATGCAAATGTCCATCACAGAAGCTGCTTGCCTTGCTACTTTTATTTATTTACTTTTTTTGCGACAGCTTTCGTTTTCACTCTGCCGCCCACTCTAAAGACCATTAAATTGTTTACTTTATCCTCCAAAAGAAACGGAGAAAGGCAGAAATGGCTCAGGATTATTGTCAAGTTATGTGGAATGCCAATGTAACCTCAAACTCGGGGAATTTCCAGGCGTAATACAAAGGCTTGCAGGCTGAGGATATCTGGGATTACTGTGTAAGGGGTAAGTGAGTCATTGTGTGGCAAACTGAAGGGTTAAAGCATGATGCTCTTGGGTCTGTGTAGCCTCGGGATGCTTTGGGAGAGGCATGGGGGCATTTTGACTGTAATCTACTTGATCCGCAGTGGGCTTCTCACCGCTACCTGAAACAACATTCCTCTCAGCCAGCCTCACGGATGAACCTTTCGTACATTCCGTGTTGCACAATCACCTGTGTTAGAATTGCCGTGGTAATGTTTCCTCACTCACACGAATTCTGGCTTTGATGTCTGCCAATAATTTTGCTTGTATTAATTGTTTTAATAAACCGCATGTCATGTCACAGGGCTTTCACACAACCTGCTTAAAGGAGTATATGAGTGACATGCACACATTTACTCATCTTCATGTTAATTCACATGTTCTTTCTTCAGGATGACACAAAAGAAGATGCTTTGCAGAATGTCTTAACTGCTCTTTTCCATATAACTGATTTTTATTGCTATACTTCAGTTTCAGTTTTTTTTTGTAAGTTTTATTAATTGTGTTATGCCAATTTTTATTTATTTTTTTGTTCTTTAAAAAAAACATTTAGCTTTTATTTATTTTATAATACTTTTTATTTTATTTATTTCTAATTTTCATTTAAGATTTTTAAGTGTAGGTTGTGTCTGTTGTGTTTATATTTCATTTTATTTCAGATTTATTTCAATTTATGAAAATATTTGTAATAATTTTAATTTTAGTTTTCGTTTAGTAAACAATAACAGCACTGATGGGGACCGTGGAATGAATGAATGAATGTAGTCCATACTACATGTGCACAACATTTCAAGTCTTCTGAAGCCATACAATAGCTTCAGAAGCGACTGGAAGTTTTAATCTTTATTTCTTGCACACATTCATATTGGTAGCAGCTCTTAAATCTCATTTGCATTTGTGCATATTCAGAATTGTTACACCAGGAGGGGAAGATTTTTAAGAAATAATCATTTCAATTTTAGTCATTTCATCACTCAATCAGAACAGTGCATTTATGAAACCATATCATAATTTTTTTCTCTCTCATTACCATTCATTTTCAGGAGGCAGGCAAGGCATTCTACAAAATAACTACTTTTGTGTTGAATGGAAGAAAGACATTTGGAACAGTTTGAGGGTGAATAATTGTAACAGATTTTTATTTTCATTCAAATACTTTCCTTCTTATCATTCTCTGCTTTTATTTAGTAATAATAAATAAGATCGTAGGCAGTAATGCTCAAAGTCGACCAGTGTATCAGTGTAGAGTTCAGAGTCCACGTCTCTGTCCTTGGTTCTGAAGTCCTTCCGTTCATTCAGCTGCGCTTCTCAGATGACCTTGTGCGAGCTCTTAAAGGTGGGGCTTTTTTCATCGCTGAAAAGGTTTTGTTAAAGTCATTTTCTGCTATCTTCCTGAATCATGTCTGTTTCTGCCTGGGCCTTTGCCTCTGTCTTTTTAGGCCCCAATTATGGTATGATATCACCGAGTGAATCATAAAAACAAATTGTGTGTTAGGGATAACTGTTTAAAAGCTCTCTCTCTCTCAAACACACATTATAGGCTTAAAGCAAGAGCTGTCATAAGGGATGAAAATGAGTTCTGACACCTCAGCTTTTCCAATAAAGACCCCCACACTTTTTTTTTCATTGTTGGCATATAAGTTGGGCAAGTCTGAGCACGTCTTTGCTTCTGGAGTATTTGAGGCTGCGCTTCTTAGATTTTACCCTTAGAGTTAGCGAGCGGGTCTAAACACGGCCCGAAGCCAGTGCATCCTTCCTCTCAAAATGACGAAACACACACAACTGCTGAGATTTCATACAAATGTGCAGGCACTGCAGACTGAATGCAAAAATGTGTTCATTTTTAAATATAAAACCGATTGACCCATCATCATTCTTCTGGTTTGGTTCTGTCTTATTCGCTATGAACTTAAACTGATAGTTCACGCAAAAATGAAAAATCATGCTGTTAATTTCTTGTTATTCCAAACCGTAAGACTTTCTTGCATAGAACACAAAAAAGAAATTTAGCAGATTGTCCGAACTGTTTTTTATTTTAAAAAATTTTCCCGTGCAGTGAAAGTGGATGGGACTAGAGGCAGCTGTTCACTTTCATTGTGTGGAAAAGAGCATCTTGGACATTCTACAAAATTGATCAGTTGCATCATCCATAATATATTATTTACTTATACATTTCCCTATGCAATTTTAACCTAAACTTTTATTGTAATTTTAACATCAAATGTTGAATTTAGAGTTTGACATTAAACTGAAACATGCAAAGCAAAATGGTTTTCCCTTTACAGTTTAGAAAGAAATGTTACATTTTGTTACAATACAATTTGGAAAGAAATGTTTCTTTGGGTTCTTAAGTTGAATTTGAACAAAACAAGAATTGTTTTAAGAAAAAAAGGTCTGTCCCTCCCTGTAAAGAATACTTGTTTCCACATGTCAGCAAACAGCAGCCAACTCCAAAGTACAGCCCTCCAAAAATATGGAAATCATTTATACTCTGACCTCAGGTGATTTTTGGGAAAACATCTGGCATTGTCCATACAATGAAAGTCAATGGGGTCCAAAACAACAGTGGACATTGGACATTTTTCAAAATATCTTCTTTTGTGTTCCACAGTACAAATTCATACAGGAATGGCATGAGACTGAATAAATGATGACAGAAATTTTATTTTTGGTTGAAAAAGCTCCATCGTGGCTCCTAAAAGAACAACCTCTGAGGAAAAAAAATCTGCTTCGTTCATTTTAATTGTCTATGCTATTTATGTTTTTTCTAACTTTTATATTATTGACGGCAATATGATTTTTCTTGCTCAAAGAACTTTTAAATATTTTTTTTTCTTTCTCTCATTTCTGTTTCTCCCAGTGTGTATTGGGAGGAACAGCGAAGCAGTAGCATATGTTATGCTGGCTGCAATTTCACAGCCGTTAGCATAGGCAGCACATTTGTGAATTTATTGACGGAGATGGGGAGTTGGCTGAATTTGCGAGTGGCATGCTGAAACATGTCCATCAGGCTGTCAGACTCGTCATTATCACTTAGGCCGCCGAGCCTGCCCAAACGTGCGCCTTTCCAATGCTCACCTTCCTCCAGCCCATCATCTTATTCCACCTTACAACACTAACACAGTGTCTACACTGCAGGCGAGCGATGCAGCGCTGCCAGTGCAATCAAGCAAGCCGTCTACAAACCAAATGTGTGTTTCATGCTCCGTTTCGCGTGCTTGCAGTATATTGTTTAAAAATATTAAATATTATATTACATATATATATTTATAAGTTTTTATATTAAGTTCTTTCGTGGTTGTTGGCAGCATCATAGAGGTGCTTTGCAAGGATGTAGAGGAAGAATGTTTCATGTGCAAAATAGTTTTGAATTGTTAAAAATAAAAAAGTTATTTGTGGCATTTAAGGTTCCACGAAGAACCTTAACATCCATGCAACCTTTCCACTGCACAAAATGTTCTTTATAGTGGAAAATGGTTCTTTTGAATATAAAAATATTCTTCACACTAAAAAAAAATTTTCTTTTAAGAACTGGTAACGGAAATGTTCTTTTGGGATTGTTCTTCTGTGGCATCATTGCAAAAACCCTCTTTTGGAACCTTATTTATTTATTCACTAATGGAGCTCTTCCTGTTCCTGTGCGCTGTCAACACTTTAATGTCCTTATCTTTCAAGCCATTTTTGAATTCATTAAAATTCTTTCACCCAAATGATAATTTCAACTGAAGTTCAGCTAAATGGTGAGTAGATGGATTGAGTGTGAAACAGTGGCAAGGTGACTCAATTACACCACTTTTACTATTGATTGATGAGATCAGCAGGGAAATCTGCTTTGAGGTGTTTTTGTTGTTGTTGTTTTTTTTTAATTGTAAACAAAGAAACAGATGTAAATGATGAAACATTCGTAATGATAACTCAACACTAATAATGCTATGCATTTATCAGAGTGTTGCTATGTGTTCGCTAGGGTGTTCTGGGTGGTTGCTAACTGAGTCATAGTCTCTGTGATATTCTTACTCTAAATATGGCTCACGTCCCTCAAATAATATTGTAATATATTATGATATTTACTGTAATATTATGAGATTATCAGTTTGTCATCCACCATGTGAAATTGGCAGATCTAAACTGAACTGGACTATATTTTTAAATAAAATGACGCTAATGTAATGTTTCTGTGGTGGCATATTAGAAAGTGAGTTTTGAAAAAGTGAGTAAGAAAATGATATTGCTCTAAATTATTTTGAAAAGATATATTGATATTTTTGGAGTTGCTTTTTGTCACATTGTACCTGCAACTATTTGTTGACATTAATTTGATCTTTTGTGTAATGTTTGACTGCTTATCATATTTCTTGTTTGCTTCTCCAAAGATAGATAGATAGATAGACAGACAGAAATAAATAGATCTTAAAAAGATTATAAACAACTTAATTTAAGCTTTAATAATTCCAAATATTCTTTAATATTTCCTGCTTTCCTTTAGATTCAGTCAGCTATTTTGGTTTTGCATTTAGGTATTTCATTCTGACGCTTAATTTAATTCTGGTCAGATGTCACTTGTACTTAAGTTAGACAATGAAATTACGTTTTCATGAGCTTTATTTTGTGGGAATCATTTATGTTTGTATAAATTGTGATTGCAACATCAGCAAACAGTGTTTATGATATTTGTTCTGTTGCAGCACCTGGCGTAAAATCTCCCTTTCATAAAATCTGAATCACATTAATACAAGTCCGCACAAAGCAGGCTTGTACATTTAGTTTTTGGGGGAATATTTGGGATGTCTTTATAGATTTAGACAAGCTCTGACATGCTTATGAGTGTGTGTGTGTGTGTGTGAGAGAGAGAGAGACCTCATCAGATGATGATGAACTTGTCTTCATCTATAAAGAAGCATATTTTTAAAGTGTGGTAACTTAGTGTGATTCACTGTGTAAGCATATTTCAAATGTTTATTTCTGTTTGTTTTTTCCTGCAGTACTCTCCACTGCTTAAGAAGCTGTATTGTCAGATCGCCAAGACCTGTCCGATTCAGATCAAACTGGCTTCCTCGCCCCCAAACGGCGGTGTGATTCGAGCCATGCCCATCTACAAGAAGGCCGAACACGTCACAGAGGTGGTCAAACGCTGTCCTAACCATGAACTCGGACGGGACTTCAATGAAAGTATGTCAAATTCATTCTTTTTTGATCAATAAAGTTTATCAAGACATTAGAACATTTTTTTAAAAATAAATACATACAATAATAATATAAGTTTTATAAGTTTATTACAAGTAATATAAGTTTTTCCTTCCAGAGTCATTCCCAGTCATAAAACATTTAAACGGCAGCAGATTTAAAAACAGTTTTACATCAGTAGAATTTATTGTTTATTTGTTATTTTGTTATAACAAAATAAAATGTGCTTAATGTAGTAACATTTTCATCAATTGTTGCTGCCGCCACCATGTTGTGAAGGCGTTGTGTTTCGTTGTGAAAGCGAAACTACTTTGTTTGGTCTTCCAAAAGAGGACGATATCTGCTTCGTCATGGCTGGAGTTGATCCGTGCTGGTCGCTGAGGAAATACTACAACTTTGCGCTGTGGATTGCCGGATCGGCTTTCACTGTGGACGAGTCCAGCCCAGAGTCGTCACATGTGGTTGCCGCAAACCCTCCGAACGCTCCTTCGTCGAATCTGCTCACTCTAGCCCCCGGCCTCTGCTCACTCTAGGCCGGCGTGTGACGCTGTGTGTTTCGTTGTGAAAGCGAAACTACTTTGTTTGGTCTTCCAAAAGAGGACACGACTAGAAATCTCATGGCTGGAGTTGATCCGTGCTGGTCGCTGAGGAAATACTACAACTTTGCGCTGTGGATTGCC
>NW_015649578.1:110643-110797 GCF_001515625.1 Sinocyclocheilus rhinocerous | reverse complement strand
TCGTCACATGCGTCACATGTGGTTGCCGCAAACCCTCCGAACGCTCCTTCGTCGAATCTGCTCACTCTAGTCTGCTCACTCTGCTCACTCTAGGCCGGCGTGTGACGCTGTGTGTTTCGTTGTGAAAGCGAAACTACTTTGTTTGGTCTTCCAA
>NW_015649578.1:110249-110519 GCF_001515625.1 Sinocyclocheilus rhinocerous | reverse complement strand
AGACTGTAAGTACGTTTTCATATTTAAAGAATTTGCCACTGACGATTCAAACGCAAGTTTTGAGCAGTGTAGAGTAGCACTTGTTGTTTGTCATTTCTCCGATCACAAATGCAGACATGGTTTTAGGTTTGTGCGATGCAATGCAACACAACACGTAAAAATACAGTATAAGTCATTATAATTAGGGATGCGCCAATCCGATATTCATATCGGGTATCGGCTCCGATAGTGCCATTTTTCTCGGATCGGGTATCGGTCAGAGAGGGCCGA
>NW_015649578.1:109389-110137 GCF_001515625.1 Sinocyclocheilus rhinocerous | reverse complement strand
GTTTTTAACGTGCACAGTAACTGAAATTTAAAACTGTTAAAAGAAAGGCTCAATAACTGTTGCACAGATATAATACACTATGCATCAATTTCTCTTCCCTTTGTGCTTTGCAGTTTTTAACACGAAGCGCTTACGATGTGCGCATCCGGTGTGCAGAATGATGCGCTTGAAGCAACATGGCGTCACAGCCTGACGCCGTGTTGCTTCAAGCGCATCATTTTGCACACCGGATGCGCACATTGTAAGCGCTTTGTGCTCATAGACTGTATAAAAACAGTTTGTGCTGCACTGTATTTGTTTTGTCCTATCGTATCTATCATATGTTGTTGCCTTATTAAAAAATATGCTATACATTTAAAAGAAATGTATTTTAATTTTATAGTATATACTTATATATAAATACATTCATGCATGTTTTTAATGAATGGATTTTATAATACAAATAGCAATGTGTAACATTTTACCATATTTAGTGCAACACTTTTATTTGTTCCCCACAAAATATTGTTTTTTCACTAAATGTTTGGATTTCTAAAATTATTGTTCACTGATTTTTCTAGAATAACTTTTGCTGCCGAATTATCCACTAACCTAGTTTATGATTAATATTTGTCATAGATTATAAATATACATAGGCCTATATTTTCTTTCATATTTATTGTTTATTTTATTTTTCTTTATAATGAAGTAGTCTCAGTGCGACATATATGTCGCACGTGCTACGAAAAAACTGGTCTGTGCGATGAAT
>NW_015649578.1:102353-109365 GCF_001515625.1 Sinocyclocheilus rhinocerous | reverse complement strand
AATACACCAAATAATGATCTTTAAAAAAAGCATCATATGACCCCTTTAATGTCGTGGTGAGGAGGAAAGCCTGTGTGTGTCCTATGCCTTAGCGGACAGCAAGAAACCCACAAAAAATAAATAACAGAGCGAGAATAATAATAATAACAGTTATTCTCTCTGCTATTTTTCAGTGTTTCAAGTGATGCAGGTGTTTTTTTCCCTGTAGGTTTTTTAAATTAAATAAGATTTTTTTTTATAGGTTTAAAGGGGGGCACGATCAAAAAAGTTTGAGAACCACTGGTCTAAAGTTAACAGACAGTGTTTAGTGCAGTCCACATGTTTACATATGTTTATTACATTGACTTTGAATTACCTAAAGTAGTGTGGTAATGCAACAGATTTGTTTTTATATTTCTGCAATCTGCTTTCGTTTGTGTGATTTGTTACTGACTTTCATATTAATGTTTACACCAGGCTTATTTGTCAGTGCTTTATGTTGTCATAATTATTACATGCTTACAAGGTTGGAAGTTCAACAAATCAGTCAATATACTGTGATTGTAGTTGTTAAATAAAAATGTCATTCATATCAATTCATGCATCACCTAATTTCATGGTAACATATAAGCCTGGCCTACAGAAAAGGACATTTATGTTTAATCTATCTAATAGTGTGTTGGTCATACTATACAATGATTTATAGCTTGTCTTTGTTGAATAATACAGAACATAAAGAGCTTTAAAAAATAATTGCATATTAAATCGCAATCGCAATATTGGTAAAAAAAATCGCAATTAGATTATTTTCCAAAATCGTTCAGCCCTACTAATTATAATCCGTAATTATGTCCACACTGGATGCAACAAATGCCTCGTTTATAATGGGTTTGGGTTTGAATGTTTTTGTCTCGTCGCTCCGACCGGACAGGGTATCACAGTATGGTAAGGCCGTAACATTTCCGTCACAGCTTGAGGTATTCGGCCAATCACAACGCACTGGATAGCTGGCCAATCAGAGCACACCTCACTTTTCAGACCAATGAGCTTTGTGAAAATCGACGCTTTTCAGAAAGGTGGGGCATTGAGGAGAAACAATAATGTACAGTATGTGGAAAATACACAAAATAATGTTCTTTTTAGCAACATCATATGACCCCTTTTAATATATTTTTTAAACTAAAAAAAATGTATTAATATTCATTATTAATATTACCTAACCTGATAACACAAGGTTACATAAACAAAAGTCATTTTTAAGTGTTAGAGCATGTAGGAAAAAAACCCGTAAAAAATTCAGGTTACAACTTAATAAATTGTAAAACTTGTGAAACCAACAGTTATAGATACATGTATCTATTTTAGGATCTGAACATGCATGCAGCAAAATATAACATTTCAGAACTAGTGAACTGCTATAAAATAATAGTCTGTTTCAAGATAAGATATACATTTGAACAAAATATGGTTACACTTTATTTTATGGTGTCCTTGTACTTGTACCTACATGTACTTACTATATGCTTAGGGTTAGGATTAGGGTTTGGCTTAGGGTTACTTGCATGTAATTATGCATAATTAATTGTTATTATAATAGTATGTATATGTAACATGTGTAACAAGGACACCTTAAAGAGGTCATAGGATGCTACATGCACTTTTACAAGTTGTTTGAACTGAAATGTGTGTTGGCAGTGTGTGTACACAACCACCCTATAATGATAAAAATCCACCCAGTGTTTTTTTAAAAATCTGGTTAAATGTTTTCCCCTTTCTCAAATCGAGCCGATCTCAGATGCCTGTCAGTGTGATCTCACACAGACAGGCCCCTCCCACGATAGTTGTCAGCATAGCTCATTAACATTTAAAGGAAAATGCTACAAAAACGGCTTGATCTGAAAAGAGCTGCTTTTGACAGGGTAAAAAAGGTGTTTTTTACACTACCATTGAGAAATTTTAACCAAACTATGTTACAGACTTTTCATTAAGACCCCAAAGAATCATATCAACTTGTGGAAAATGGGCATCCTATGACCCCTTTAAAATAAAGTGTTACCCAAAATATAGCTAACCACCTTCAAATATAGCTAATTCAACTAAAAACCTGCCAAGATCCAAGACAATGACAGAAAATCCAAACCATTAAGCACTTCAGACTTCCTCAGCTCATTCACTCATATTAAATTGACTAAATAATGTGTTTTACTGCCTTAAAAGTAAAAATGTAAAGAAAGATGTTTTTGTTTTCTGAAGCGAGACATTGAGATGGTCTTGTTTCTCCAATGCATCTGTTATTATTCTATAGCTACATCGCTTTGAATGGAAAATAAAGCTAACTCACTCATCCACACTTAGTCACGTTCATATGTGCCACAAAAGGAAACATTCCTGTTGTCCTTCCACTTCTAATTCAGAATCTTTCTTGTCCTGCTGACTCTGTGCAGGTCAGACAGCTCCTGCCAGTCACTTGATTCGGGTGGAGGGCAGTAATCTGTGTCAGTACGTGGATGATCCTGTGACGGGCCGACAGAGTGCTCTCGCTCCGTATGAGGCTCCACAGGTTAGTTCAATCATTGCAGATGCATGTAAGTCTCAGTGGTATTTTAGTGTCATTGAGATACTTTTATAGTTTTTAATAATATTTTAATATGAATACAATATTAGAAATGTTACATAGAAATATTGATATTTGAGTTTTTATTATTATATGTTATAAATTGTGAGTTTATTTATGTCTAAATAGTTTTTATATTTTCTTAATAATTTTTTTAATGATTAATTTTTTTAAATCCATATTGTTCTTTACTCTTATGCTTCATAGAATGCATGTTCTAGTTCTGTTTTAGGTCGCATACACTTGACTGTTGCAGTCACAGCAGCACACAAACATTTGGGAATTCTTGCAGATCCATATGCATTAGTGACCATGTTTACACATACGTGTTTGATGGTAAAATGACGAGTCGAAGCATGCAGCGTTCATTCAGTTCAGGATGCTAAACATGTTCTGACTGGCTATAAATAACCCAGGGATTATTCTCAGTAACAATACCTGTAGTTACTCCTCTTTTTACACTGTTGCTTCATTTGTGTTAAATATCAAATGGTTGGCGCCATCTAGAGGTATATATTTCTTACATACTGTCAGTGCTGATGTTCGGTCAACAAACGTTGCTTTTTGGAACTGTTTCTTTTTAATGATTTATTCAAATAAATTTATTAAGTGTTTTAAAAAAAAAAGTCACAAACAAAAGTTAACTATAATTGCATTAAAAACACATGTAAAGTAAAAAAGGACTTCTTGAACATCGAGTCAGTAAGTTTTTTGGTTACACTTTACAGTTAGGTCGCGTTTGTTAACATTAGTTAAGGCATTAACTAAAATTAACTAACAATGAGCAATTAATTTGTTATAGTATTTATTATTGTTTGTTAACATAGCTTAATAAAAATTAGTGCTGTCAAACGATTAATCGCGATTAATCGCATCCAAAATAAAAGTTTTTGTTTACATAATATATGTGTGTGTACTGTGTATATTTATTATGTGTATATAAATTAGGTCTGGGCGATAAAACGGTATCGGTATTTATCGACGGTACACCTTCATCGATAACGATAGAAAAAATGTTCGATATAGCGCACAATATAGGCACGTGCTATGAGTGACGCAGACAGCACACACAAACACGAACACATGCTGAAATGAGTGCTGTGCCCACGAGACGCGCCGCTGCTGCGTTATACATTCAAAATATTAGAGAAATATAGTAGCTCAATGCGGAGAAGTTCTTAATTAGGTTAAAACCGAAACCAAGCCATTCACACAGAACGCATATTCAGCGCATTTTCTAGACGGAAAAATATGACTGCTGCACTCACGTCACACACAAGAGATGTAGCCATGCAAAGTTAAAACAGTTTAAACTTTTAGAAAAAACGTCGCAAATCTGTGAAGGTTTCTTCCATTTCACTGCGTCAAATATAAAAAATTATATTTGATTTATATGAGTTAATTTAGACGTTATGCATGTTTTTTTATAGACAATTGTTATTTCATTGCACTGAATAAACAATTTAATGCGCTGCATTATTTTGCTCACTGCGCACTCCTGTGGCCTCGGGAAACAAGACAAAAGTTTCCTTAAGACTTATTTAATCTGCATAATATGTTTTGGGATTGCCCTGAAGTTAATCATTTCTGGAAACAGGCATCTAAGACTCTGAAGGACATACTGGAAGTTGATATATCATGCTGCCCTAAGCTTTTGCTTTTAAATGATGACTCATCTTTCGGTTTCTCTCGGTCTCAGAAAAAATTGTTATTCTCTGGATTAACTGCAGCAAAGTTCCTTGATTATTACGCCGGAATGAGAGTATAGTTCCAAGCCATATGGGCCTAGAAAATCACAACTTTTCATTTTCCTTCGGTCTTAGTACCCGATGTAACTACAGAAGAGTCAAGTTTTAAATAGGAAAAATATAGAAACTCTTTGATCATTTTTGAGCGAGATGCTAACGGTCTAATCAGATTCAATGATCTATGCTAAGCTAAGCTAAAAGTGCTACCGCCAGACCCGGAGATAGGCTAAATGGATTCGAAAACGATAAAACTCAATTGTTTAACTCTAGGGGAGCTGGAAAATGAGCCTATTTTCAAAAATAGTGGCGTGTTCCTTTAACAAATGGACCATTATTGTAAAGTGTTACTATTTTTTTTTACTGGTTCATTTCAGTGTTTCTGAATGAACCTAAATTAATTTAGTGTTAAGTGAACATTATGCTATATGCTATATGCTATATTTGCAATATAATGTAATGCTTCTGGAAACTGAATTTGTCTCTCTCTTTTTATCTGTTTCTCAAGGTGGGCACCGAGTTCACAACGATTCTGTATAATTTCATGTGCAACAGCAGTTGTGTCGGTGGAATGAACCGCAGGCCCATCCTCATCATCATCACGCTGGAGACACGAGAGTGAGTGAACGCCTTTACTTTCTTTCTTTCATTCAGACAAGTGTGTCTTCAGCAAAAAAATACACTGAAAATTTCCCCCGCTTCCAAATAGGTGGTTCTTAAAGGCACAGTTCACCCCAAAATTTAAATTCTGTCTTCATTTATTTACTCTCAAGTTGTTCCAAACCTGTTTCATTCTTCTGCTGAACACAAAAGAAGAATGTGTGTAACAGACTGTTGCAGGTAGCCATTGACTTCCATCGTATGGAAAAAGAATAAATAATACTGTGGAAGTCAATGGGGACCATTCATGGTTTAGTTACATTCTTCAGAATATGTTGAAGAAAGAAGCTCATACAGGTTTGGAACAACTTGAGGGTGAGTAAATGATGACAGAATTTTAATTTAGCATGAACTATCCCTTTAAATGGTTTTGCTTCAGAACAACAAAAGTAAACAAAAATGTGCTTAGAATTGAGCATTGAAATGTATGGTTTTAACTGTGAACTGCATGTCAACAACATGCAACCTATGAGCATGACACAGGCTGAATAGTTTGGTTAAGTGTGAAGTTAAAGCTGAAGTCTTCCGTGTTTTTCCTCAGTGGACAGGTTCTCGGCAGGCGTTCGTTTGAAGGCCGGATTTGTGCCTGTCCCGGTCGAGACCGCAAAGCAGACGAGGATCATTTCAGGGAGCAACAGGCACTAAATGAGAGCGTGGCCAAAAATGGAAATGCCAATAAACGAAGTGAGCCAATGTATTTCAACAAGGACTCTGAACCTTCTTCATATCATGTCATCTCTGGTTCTAACTGGAGCTTCTGTTTCTGATCTCACAGATTTCAAGCAGACTCCAGCCAATATTACAGGCCCTTGCATCAACATCAAGAAGAGGCGACATGGAGAAGAGGAGATGTATTATATTCCAGTGAGTGTGGAAGCATGCAGTTTGATTTCTTTTAATGTGTGTGCGTGTGTGTGTGTTTTTTCAAATGCCTTGTTGAGTTAATTCTAATATTTTTTGGATTGTTCTGAAGGTGCGAGGCCGGGAAAACTTCGACATCCTGATGAAGATAAAGGACAGTCTGGAACTTGTGGAGTTTGTACCACAACAGTTAGTGGATTCATACAGACAACAACAACAGCAGCTCCTACAGAGACAGTGAGTCTTTATATAGGCATCATACACTACCGTTCAGCAAGATTTGTTTTTTAAAGAAATTAATACTTTTGTTCAGCAAGGATGCATTAAATAAATCAGAAGTAACAGTAAAACATTTATACAAAATATTACAATATATGTTACAAAATATTTATATTTCAAATAAATGCTGTTCTTTTAAGCTTTTTATTAATCAAAGAATCCTGAAAAAAAAAAGGTTTCCACAAAATATGATGCAGCACAACTGTTTTCAACATAATAATAATAATAAATGTTTCCTGAGCAGCAAATCAGCTTATTATACTGATTTCTGAAGGATCATGTGACACTGAAGACTGGAGAAATGATGCTGAAAATTCAGCTTTGATCACAGGATTAAATTTGATTTTAAAATATATTCACATAGAAAACAGTTATTTTAAATTGTAATACTATTTCACAATATTTGTGTTTTTACTACATTTTTGATTAAATAAGTGCAGCCTTAATGAATATAAGATATTTCTTTCAAAAACAAATTGTACTGATCCCAGATGTTTGAACAGTAGTGCATATATACAAAAATTACGGTAACACTTTACAATAAGGTTCATTAGTTAACAGTAGTTAATGTTAATTTTAACATTTACTAATAAATTATTAAAATCAAACATTGTATTTGTTAACATTAGTTAATGCACTGTGAATTAACATGAACTAACAATGAATAACTATTTTCATTAACTAACATTAATAAAGATTAATAAATACTGTAATAAATGTATTGTTCGTTGTTAGTTCATGTTAGTTAATACATTAACAAATCTTAACAAATGACATCTTATTGTAAAGTGTTACCAAAATAACTTTTATTTATTATATATTTTGATATGGTAACTAAGAATTATATATGTAAATTACCTCTGTTATGAATGGC
>NW_015649578.1:91753-102325 GCF_001515625.1 Sinocyclocheilus rhinocerous | reverse complement strand
CCTGAGGCTTATTCATTTCCCTTTTGGTGTGAAAGGGCTTTTACAGTTGCCAAAAATATAACTTTTGGGTTTTTTGTTATTAAAAAACAAATAAGTAAGCTCAGTCCAGGTGACAAAAAAGTAAAAGCAAAAAACTGTTGTATGAATACTTTCGCAAGGCACTGTGTATATATATATATAATTTTTTAGCCTAATGTCATAATGTCAAAGGATTACTTCTTTTATTTCCTGCAAAATGTGCAAGGCATTGCATTTTATACTCTTATCATACACCAATTAGTCTCTCATCAGTTCTTTCAAAAACAGTTACTGATTTTGTCCATATTTTCATTTTGCTGGCTCAATATCAGTTTATCACATGAAGTTCTGAAGTTATGCCAATAAACAAATAAAAAACGATTTCTAGCTAGATGTCTGATGGTAACCTTTGTGAAAAATACACTTCAGCATACTTTTAAAAAGAGATCATGTATCGGAAATAATGTGCTTAATATACTATAGAATATACTCCTACTAATATATACAGTTTTCAGACACTTAATTGCTTATTACCGGTAATTGCAATTAAATGAAAATGTATTATAGTTTAAACTTATATTAAATTCAATGAACTTAAGAGTGCTTTTTGGCCCACTAAAATGTATCATTATACAGTATGTAATTTCATAATTGTTGTCTTTGCAATATGGATAGAGTATTCTGCTGAATGTATTGACAAGCATTGATGATAAACTAGAATATATTTTAATATCATTTTGGTAACACTTTAGATTAGGAAACACATATTCACTATTAACTAAGAGTTTTCCCTCAATAAACTCATTTCTCACGAAAAAATAATTTGCTGCTTATTGATAGTAAGTAAGGTAGTTGTTGTAGTTAAATTTATATATTGGGTGGAGTTAAGATATCTAGAATACAGTGGCGATAATGTGTTTTTTTAACTTTAAACCGCATAAACACATTTCATTACACCAAATACACAAAATAATGTTCTTTTTAGCAGCATCATATGACCCCTTTAAAACTAAATCAGTAATTCTGATAGTGTTTAGGCCAGCAGAGACGGCTTTGCTGGCCCTGACGGCCCACCACTACTAGAATATGGTCATGCAGAATAAGACATTAATATGTGCTTTATAAGTATTAATAAACAGCCAACATGCTAGTAATATGCACGCTAATAAGCAACTAGTGAACAGTGTTTCCTAATCTAAAATGTTACTGTCATTTTTATTAAAACTTGCAATATCAAACACACTGCAGTAGAAAAATTAAAATCAAGTTACTTTACATTCTTTAAAGCATGATAAAATATTGGTAAAACAATGATTTAAAATGTATTTTAAAGTACATTTAATTGAACAAAGGGTAACACTTTATTTTAAGGTGGCCTTGTTACACGTTACATGTACTTACTATTATAATAACAATTAATTATGCATAATTACATGTAAGTAACCCAAACCCTAATCCTAACCCTAACCATACAGTAAGTGCATGTAGTTAATTAATATTACTCCGCACTTAAATGTATAATTACACTGTAACAAGGACACCTTAAAATAAAGTGTAACTGAACAAAGTGCACTATGTGTTCAGAAACATGAAAGTATCTCACTGTAAGTACACCTTTTATTTCAGTAATATTATATGATCTGCAAGTACAGCTTTTTAAAAATATATATACTATTAAGATTTGAAGTACACTACACGTGCACATCTAATACAATTAAGCACACTTTTTTTCACAAGGGCACCTGTTTGATCTGATTTGATTGCATTGAATAAAAAGTGAGACACTAATCAATGACATTTGCACTCATCTACCAGACAGTGGCTAATATTTACTCCCTAAATCCCATGTGAGTCTCATCCGGTGTTTGTTGAGTGTTGATTTGTGTGTGTGTGTATTAGTTGTGGTGTGTGTTGATTGGGTCTCGTGGGTTTGTTGTTGCAGGTACGAACATGCTGAGTGGACACCACATGCAGTCTAACGGAGATGTGAATGGAGCTCATGCGTCTCAGTCTATAGTGTCCACCTCTCACTGTACCCCTCCCCCACCTTACAACCCCGACCCCAGCCTCGTCAGGTACTACACCCTGCAGTAGCACCAACCTGACACACACACACACACACTAGACATGATGTACGGCTCCTTTTTACAACACTGCGGTTTTAAATAGCAATTTATTTTTATAACATTGTGGCTGAATTCAGCCTGATGTGTCTTATCAACAGTGGCTTCAGGTTGTCCTGTTATATTAGGATAAAGAGACCTTAAAGGGATAGTTCACCCAAAAATGAAAATTTGATGTTTATCTGCTTGCCCCCAGGGCATCCAAGATGTAGGTGACTTTGTTTCTTCAGTAGAACACAAATGATGATTTTTAACACAAACCGTTGCAGTCTGTCAGTCTTATAATGGTGGTGAATGGGAATCATGGCTTTGAGAGTCAAAAAAAACAGACACAAACAAAACCAAATTAAACCCTGCGGCTCGTGACGATACATTGATGTGTAAAGACATGAAACGATCGGTCTGTGCAAGAAACTGAACAGTATTTATATCGTTTTTTACCTCTGATGCACTGCAATGTCCGAACTGTCCTGAGCGCGTCCTCGACAGCCGGTGCGTGATGCATCTTCTTCTTCTTCTTGCTTTACGGCGGAGCACAGACTTATAAGTGCATTACCGCCACCTATCTCTCAAATGGACCATTGACACTCTATCTACAATCTCAATTAGGAGTGTCAATGGCCCACTTGAGAGATAGGTGGCGGTAATGTACTTATAAGTCTGCAGTTTGAGTTAAAAATCTTCATTTGTGTTCTACTGAAGAAACAAAGTCACCTACATCTTGGATGCCCTGGGGGTAAGCAGATAAACATCACATTTTCATTTTTGGGTGAACTATCCCTTTAAATCATTCAAAATGCCTCTTTAGATGCATCTCTATTTCTCCTCCACTTCCTCATTTGTCTTTACATAGTTAGAATCATGGAATTACGGTATATTGATGCTTTTTCTTTTGTGCTAATACACAAAAGAGGATTGTGATTGTAATGAAACCTTTGCTTTTAAAGAGGCTTTTGGTTTCTTTTTCAGACTTAACTATTTGTACATAAGAGTAATATCTTTCTAAATATTTCTCTGCTGGTCAGAGAAGCTTTTTGACTTCAAATTACACTTTAGTGTGCAAAACATGTAAACCTTTTTCATTAATATACATGTCATATCAATTGTTAACCACTTTATGTTCCATAATTATGCATACGACTGATCCCACACAGTTATTTATCTCATCGGGCTGGATGGGGGTGGCGAGGTGCCTTTCTGGTTAATGGCCTGTGCAATTTCATCAGTAGGGTGAATCTCACAAAAAAACATGTCTGGTAAACCCCAAAATCAAAAGAAAAATAATAGAAATTATATTTTGCTTGATTGGTTTTAAGCACCATTTAAATTTTTTTGCATTGTAACATTATTTTCATGACAATTAAACTCATTCCCCCCATTTAAATACTCAATACTGTAATTTTTTTTTTTTTTTTTTGTCCCACACAGTTATTTATCTCATCGGGCTGGATGGGGGTGGCGAGGTGCCTTTCTGGTTAATGGCCTGTGCAATTTCATCAGTAGGGTGAATCTCACAAAAAAACATGTCTGGTAAACCCCAAAATCAAAAGAAAAATAATAGAAATTATATTTTGCTTGATTGGTTTTAAGCACCATTTAAGTTTTTTTGCATTGTAACATTATTTTCATGACAGTTAAACTCATTCCCCCCATTTAAATACTCAATACTGTAATTTTATTTTATTTTTTTTTGTGTGTAATTCTCATTGTTCTGAATAGTAATTTTTCATTAAATGAAAAAAATTAATTTTCTCACTAGACTAGTTGTTTAAAGGCAGCACAACAAATACTACCATTTTATATATATATATATATTTTTTTTTTTACAATTTAAATAACATCATCTTTGTATTTTTATTACAGAATTGAAAATTGTTATGATAATTAAAATGTGGAATATAAAAAATGGTAATATAATATAATTAAAAGTGATGTATCAATCTAAAAAAATTGTAGTGGTGCTAAAAATATTTAGTTTCTTTCAGCAAAAAGTGGAGTGAAATATGACCCTGTATGAGATGTTCAAGACAGGTTTTTTTAGATTTACCTTCACCCAGATATCTGTTTACATTATTTACTCAGTTAATCGCATTGTCATTTGTGCTACTGTCATAAGTCTTATATATTGGCACCTAGAGTGAGATTTATTTTTCAACTAAATGTGTTATTTTCCATGCACATTGCAATGTTTTACAGACTCTTTTGTCACAAATTTGATTATTAATATCAATGTTCCATCTACATTTAATACTTAATGTATCAGGGTGAAATTAAAAGGCAACGTCTCTAATTATGACAAAGCAACCATATGTTTCTGAATCCATGTTTTGTTTAAAATGACTTAAAATGCAGAGATTACACATACTTTCCTCACTTTCTTGTAGTTTTGTTTGTCTCAGTTGCTCTACCTTTAAAGTCACTCTGTCGGCTTTATATATTTACAACATTTCCTGTTTTGATTGTATCAAGCAAATCATTTTTATTGGTGAAATATTTATAATAAAAAGATCAATGCAATGAAAAACTTGTTACGCATCATTAATGTAATTGCATGTTTTGATAGCATTTTTATTTATAAAAAGAAATCATATGCAAATTCTGAAATATTAATACACAAACATTTGCATGCATAAAAAAATCTTAAAAATAAATATCTTAGAGAGAGAGAGAGAGAATCTTACCAAACTTTTGAATGATAGTGTATATTGCATTCACTTCTAGCCCAACGTTTTTAGCATTTTTTTAACTGGTATTTGTATCATCACTGATTTATTCATAATCATGATTACAATACAAATGCTTTATTTCAATCAAGTATTCTGTTGCCTAAATACACTCTCATTATCATTCCATCAGTTCTTGATAATAAAATGCCAAATGGCAAATGCCGTGGTGCTTTGCTTGTTATGTTCTCCATGGGTGAATATGTAATTCACAGGACGCAGCCGCTTGGTCTTAGTGGGATTCCTTTTCTCTCTGAACAGTTTCTTAACCAGCCTGGGCTGCCAAAACTGCATCGACTACTTCATGTCACAGGGACTCCAGAGTGTCTACCACCTTCAGGCTCTTTCCATGGAGGTAAACCAACAGTTCAGGCAATACGCTCTTTTCATTCTTGGATGATTTGTGTTTTATCCTGTTTTCCATTCATTTTTCCCATAGGGATTTTTAAAAAGTCATTAAATGTTATAAGCCATGAATCAACCCAACCAGCTATGAGGTGAATCACATTACAAACTTTGATTTGAAGCAAAAATTTATTTTAAAATAAGAAAAAAAGGGTAACGCTTTAGTTTTGTCACGGGTTGCTACTGTGAGGAGCACGGAGCGAGGAACGAGGAGACGCAGAGTCCAATTCAAACAAAAATATTTAATAATAACCAAGGGAACAGGCAAACACACGTAGCATAGGTTGACATGAACAATTCCAGAGCTCTGAAACTGGAGCCGACACTGGAGCAAGCTCTTGCTTATTATCATGCATATTACTAGCATATTGGCTGTTTATTAGTTCTTATAAAGCACATATTAATGCCTTATGACCATATTTTAGATCCCTAAATCCTACCCCATACCTAAACTTAACAACTACCTTACTAACTATTAATAAGCAGCAAATTAGGAGTTTTTTGTAGCAAAAGTCGTAGTTAATAGTGAGAAATGGACCTTAAAATAAAGTGTAACCAAAAAAGGACAAAGGTACAAGACTGCATTAGTGAGAGAAAGAACTACAATCCCATGAAGCATTATGAATGACATCGTTGCATTAAAAATGATGGTGAAATATAAAACCATTCATTCAAAGTTGGTAATTATATGTACAGAGACAATATATTTTAAATGCATTTAAAGGCACAATATGTAATTTTCGCTGCTAGAGGGCGCGTATTCAGAATAAACAAATAGACAAAGGCTAGTTTGATGACGCCGTGACTGAGTGTGGAATCATGGGAGTTGTGGTCTTCATCCCCACAGCCGATGCAATCTGACGGGACTTGGGTGTTTCTTTCTCTGGATTTAAACATTCTTCGAAAAATTTGGGATAACGTAAGTACACAAGCCAGCAAAATATATAACACTGTTCTAGTGGTTTTTGGATATTTTAATAAAAAAATCTTACATATTGTGCCTTTAAAACACACACACACACATTTTTTTTTTTTGGAAATGTAGTTATTGGCCACAAATTCAGCAGTTAAACATGATTATTTTTATATAAAAATATTCATTAATATTCAGTATTACAACTATAGAAACAATATATTTTAAGTTTACAAAATACATACTGTATATATACATACAAATATACAAGTACTTTGACAGCATATAGTGAGATTGACTGCGACTATATATGTTTGGTGGAATTTTGCAGTTAAACATGATTATTTTAAAAATAAGTCGATTAACAACCTCATAGCTCACAACAGGTCTTTCTTCAAAGGTTTGTAAGTTATAAAATCTATGGATAAATTGAATAGATTTTGTACTTTCGGAATCCCACTGTTGCATTAAATAGGACAGTTGCTCTGAAATACTTGATTCTGACTGGCCAGCAGCATATTTTTATATAACCACCCTAAATGTATACAAATATTATTCTTGTAATAGAATGATATTATTCACAAAGGCCATGAAATGGGCCTCTTTCATAGAATGGCATTCACTGTAACTGGCGATCTTGTGTTCCTCAGGACCTTGGGGCGCTGAAGATCCCTGAGCAGTTCCGGCTGGCGATCTGGAGGGGCCTGCAGGACATGAAGCAGGGCCACGATTACGGCCAGCAGCTCATCCGCTCCAGCAGTAACATGGCCAGCATGGCTCTCGGCGCCGGAGGAGAGCTGCAGCGGCAGCGCGTCATGGAGGCCGTGCACTTCAGAGTGCGGCACACCATCACCATCCCCAACCGCAGCGCCCCCACAGGAGCGGAGGAGTGGGCTGACTTCGGCTTTGACATGCCCGACTGCAGGTTACACAAGCACTCCATTAAGGAGGAGTTCGCAGAAAGCGACGTTCACTGAGAAGGACCATCGCTTTCCATGCATCGCCCATATTGGTTTTTTTAAACTGCGATGGACAGTTTGTATTATCCATATAGTAGCACTTCCATATTTGACAACAAATGATTTGAGGAGTAAGAATCTTTGTGCAAACAATTCCCTTTTATTAAAACCAGGGTTCAAACGAATCATTTTATTTGATTGTCATTTGTGGCCTTATGCTAATATTACATCACATATTACAAATGATCCATTAGCTAAAATGAATTATATATTATTAGGACGTAGTTATGAACGGTTAAAAGCAGTGTATGATTTCTGAACATTGCCTTATTTATTTCGGCTTGGTGTAAATAATAATTGTGCAATCATGTATGATATTGAATTATGTGTGAAATAATGCCCATAGATCAAGTGGATGCTTGACCCACAAAATCATACTTTATTTACTTATTTTGAAAAACACAGGTTTATCAAAGCCAGATGTGTACAGCTGGATCAAAAGGCATTGTGTATTTGAATTATTCTCTCATTTCAATATGTCATACCATACCTATAATTCGTTCATCAAAGTTTTACAATGACATTGATGAAGAAAACACCATAAAAGTGAATTTACAGGTTTTTAATTATTTTTATTTTTAACTAAGACACGTTTTTTTTGAAGTGGTGCTTTACACTGCAACTTTTAAAAAAAAATTTTTTTATGAATGATCTGTTAAGTGTTATATTGTTGAAAGGGAGACACTGGATCATCATATGGGTTGTCAGACTTTTAAAGTTCACCCTTTTTGTGGTATTAGCCTTGCAGGACAAGGTTTTATTTATCATGCTGTACTGTTATAATGTCTACTTTTCCTTTAGCACATGTAATCACTGTCTTGTTAGTTTTAATTGTCTCTAATTTTATGTTTTCATCAAAGAGTAAAATTATGACTCAGCCAAGGTATTAAGGTGAATCTTACAAAAACATCCAGGTGACATTTCATCCCAAAATTGCAAATTTTACACAGGTTTATCAAAGCCAGATGTGTACAGCTAGATCAAAAGGCATTGTGTATTTGAATTATTCTCTCATTTCAATATGTCATACCATACCTATAATTCGTTCATCAAAGTTTTACAATGACATTGATGAAGAAAACACCATAAAAGTGAATTTACAGGTTTTTAATTATTTTTATTTTTAACTAAGACTAATTTTTAACTTTTTTTTGAAGTGGTGCTTTACACTGCAACTTTTAAAAAAAAAAATTTTTTATGAATGATTTGTTAAGTGTTATATTGTTGAAAGGGAGACACTGGATCATCATATGGGTTGTCAGACTTTTAAAGTTCACCCTTTTTGTGGTATTAGCCTTGCAGGACAAGGTTTTATTTATCATGCTGTACTGTTATAATGTCTACTTTTCCTTTAGCACATGTAATCA
The DNA here is from genome assembly GCF_001515625.1 of Sinocyclocheilus rhinocerous. Classification (NCBI taxonomy): domain Eukaryota; kingdom Metazoa; phylum Chordata; class Actinopteri; order Cypriniformes; family Cyprinidae; genus Sinocyclocheilus; species Sinocyclocheilus rhinocerous. Next base: position 93,757 of record NW_015649578.1, on the reverse strand, counting down.
CTGTCTTGTTAGTTTTAATTGTCTCTAATTTTATGTTTTCATCAAAGAGTAAAATTATGACTCAGCCAAGGTATTAAGGTGAATCTTACAAAAACATCCAGGTGACATTTCATCCCAAAATTGCAAATTTTAATGTATATATATGTAATGCATGTAAAAAATAAATAAATAAATAAAAAATCAGCAAAGCACAACAAATAAGAATTTTGGGAGAAATGTACTAAATTGTTATAAACAAATAAATAAAAATACAAAAAATACAAAAATTATGAAATTGGTCTTTAATCAAAATATTATTTTTTTTATTTTATTTTGGGGCTAAAAAAAGACCTGGACATAATTTTTTTTGAGATTCACCTCTCCAACACTAAACAACAAAGTCTTATATGTACTATTTAACTTCACTTTAACATTCTAATTTTATGTTTTCATCAAAGAGTAAAATTATGACTCAGCCAAGGTATTAAGGTGAATCTTACAAAAACATCCAGGTGACATTTCATCCCAAAATTGCAAATTTTAATGTGTATATATATGTAATGCATGTAAAAAATAAATAAATAAATAAAAAATCAGCAAAGCACAACAAATAAGAATTTTGGGAGAAATGTACTAAATTGTTATAAACAAATAAATAAAAATAAAAAAAATACAAAAATTATGAAATTGGTCTTTAATCAAAATATTATTTTTTTTATTTTATTTTGGGGTTTAAAAAAAGACCTGGACATAATTTTTTTTGAGATTCACCTCTCCAACACTAAACAACAAAGTCTTATATGTACTATTTAACTTCACTTTAACATCACTTTTAATACTACTAGTACTAAGAAGATGACAAAGGTTGAAGTACTTTTGTTCAGCAGACCCACACAATTATTATGATGTGAACCCATCAAAAGCCACTGCTTGTGTCTTGTTTAGGTAAAAAATAATATAGGAAAGCAGAAAAGTGTTACACACAGAGCCGTCATCCGGGAACATTGTCTTCTGTGGTATATAAGGAATATATTTATACTTCTTACACCCATAACGTCTAAGGGCCGTCTTGAACATTGTTTGGTAGATTGTATGTAGTCAGAGGTACATTTGTCACCTTTATTTAACAAGCAAATGCATTTGTAAATAACTAGTGTTACCCATAGAATTCCTTGTTGTTCATGTAATAACAGCACATTTTAAACTGGGTCCCAGGAGGTAAATTGAGGGAAAAAATGTTGTTTCTAAATTGGCCGTGATGGTGAAATACCATCATATATATCGAAGCACTTTATGGCTTTAGGATATTGCAAATGATGTTATATTCACAATTGATATCAGTCAGTATTATGTCATGCTGTGTCATTTTGACAACTACAGATTTTAGAAATGTTTTTAAGAGTTAATATCTTGTGTTTTCATTAAAGAGCTGTAACACTGTTTCTTTTTTATATCGCCACGTTTGAATGATGTAAAGTGATTTCTTTTTCAATAAATACTAAAGTGTGCAAAGCGATGATGTTTTAATGCAAGATCAGTAACGGTGAGGATGTTTCAGAACGAGAAGCTGTTGTCTGGTCTCTGCTGGATTTCAGGCATTCTGAACATGACATTTCAAATGTCACGTAAGTTACACCTATTTAGGATCAAGTTAGGCCATTGATGAGACGACACCGGAGAGCATCTGAAAGAGCAATAAAACAACTAGATAAAAAAGTTGGTTAAGACAATCTTTGAAGCTGGGTTGAGAAACCCAGGCCAGAAAGACTGAAAAAGATTTGAAGTTATACAGTCTATTAGAAAAGCAGACAGATAGATAGATAGATAGACAGACAGACGGACGGATAGACAGACAGACAGACAGACAGACAGATAGATAGATGGATAGACAGACAGACAGAGAAGTGGAGAACTTCATTCTATTAACTCCTTTCCCGCCAGCATTTTTTTTTTAAAAAGTGGCCATGCCACCGCCAGCATTTTTGATGATTTTCACTAAAATTTCATGGCCCCCAGAATATTTTG
>NW_015649578.1:86266-90522 GCF_001515625.1 Sinocyclocheilus rhinocerous | reverse complement strand
ATACATACAGTCTATTAGAAAAGCAGACAGATAGATAGATAGATAGACAGACAGACGGACGGATAGACAGACAGACAGACAGACAGACAGATAGATAGATAGATAGACAGACAGACAGACAGACAGACATACATACATACATACATACATACATACATACATACATACATAGACAGACAGACAGACAGACAGATAGACAGATAGATAGATAGATAGATAGATGGACGGACGGATGGATGGATGGATAGATAGATAGGTAGACAGACAGACAGATAGATAGATAGATAGATAGATAGATACTTAATGACGGCTGTTTAATGATGTATTATTGTAAGAACCTGCTGTGTTTTCCTCGTTCAGAATAATTCTGCTCTGGTCCGGCCGTCTGCCTTCAAACCCGTGGTGCCCAAGAGTTTTCACTCCATGCAGAACCTGCTGGGTCAGTCCAGTGGAGGACGATCTGCTGGCTCCGACGCTCCGCAGTCCCTCTGCGCATGTTGTGCTAACGTAGAAGACCTGTTCTAAAAACTACACTAATCAGCATGCATTGCGCCCTCTCAGCTGCGGCTAACCGCCGATGCTAAATAGCAAATTAGCTTACGAGGTCTGACTATTAGCCTTCAAGTTATTTGGTTACATTATCAGGGAGTTTATGTAATAAACTTTGAGGTAAGTGTCTGCTTCGCCGGTTTTCTAATGAGAACAGACTGCGAATAGATCTGTACCGGAGCTAAAGCTACTGTTCATTTGCATGCTCTGTCCTGTTTGGTGTAAACGTCAGGAAATAGACGCGTATCTGAACCAGGAATCGCAGGTTCGGCACTGAAATCACTGTAGTTTTTGACATACAAATAATATACATGTTTTTCGCCAGATTGATGTATTAGATTGCGTAGCAGTGAGTGAAAGATGAGGCCGATGAGCTGCTTTGAGGCTTCTGTCTTTTGCAGGGAAACCAAACCGGTTCTTCATTCAGTTTATGCGCCGTTTTATTGAAGGATCTTGATTTAGGCTGATTATTATACTCGAACAGCCTCTTGTTCATTGACGCGGTTGTGTTTTGGACTTTGCCTCAGATCGCATCTGTAGGTTAGCACACGGAGGCTTCCCTTGCTTTACTACCAGGAAATCAGTTTCATTAAATCCACTCGTATTTGACGGAAATGGGCAAAATGTCAGGATCTGCGCGAGGTTGAATCATATAGTTAACAAATGTTTGGGTTTTAAACACCAAACGTAACTGAACACCACCCATAACCCCGACTGTGAAGTGTCACTCACTGACAGCACACAGCAAATCAGCTGATCCAAAGAAAAACCCTTAAGCAATGTGAACTGGATTTTTGTTGGCATTTCTTGAAACAGTCCTACAGTTTTCTATTTTGTCTCTTCTTCTATGATTCAGAAGAAATTGTTAGGACAAGTGTGATTACCGATCGGACAAATGCTCTTGTAGGACATTTAAAGACAATCATTCAATGTGAAATTCTTGACTTTATCCAGATACATGTAGAAATTATCAAAAATAAACAAGTAGTGCTCGACTAATATGAGTTTTCTTAATGGCCAATGACAATATCTTAAAGAGCAAGTCGGTGATGTGAAGCTGATCTGTGAGATATTACAGTAAAATTCAATTAAAAGATAGTAAATCACAGACAATATTGCTGCAATTTATTTTACAAAATATTTTGAACTTCTGTTTAAAAAAGAAAAAGAAAAAAAGTTGTATAAATGTCATGGGCTTTTTTTTATGACCCATTAGGATTTATAGAAATTGTATGAAGGATTATAGAATTGTGTAAATAGAGGATTTACATTTTCCTTTAGGGTTTTTGACAAGGAGTTGCTTCAAAACACTGCCTTCATTACGAAAATAACACAAATGAGAGCTTGGTTTTCACACCTCATTTTTCAAGGTTTAAAAAGATTTATATCGAGGCTTCAAATAGCGTAATCTTGCTACAACATAGAAATGAAAGCATCAGTTATAATTCTCCACGGTTTGAGTGTAAAACACTTTTAGAAACATAAATTAGGATGTCGTAGCTGTTCAACAGCATTATGAGTTATAAGAGCAGTTATAATATACAGACAAACATGCTTTAGTAGACCGTGGGATACAATAGATTTGTGCAGACAGTGAGGTCAGTGATCCGAGGGATGCACGATATTATCGGACCAATATCGGAATCGGCCGATAATGGCTTTAAATATAAATATCGGCCCGATATGAAAAATGATGCCGATATGTCTTGCCGATAAGAGATCAGGGAGTTTATGTAATAAACTTTGAGGTAAGTGTCTGCTTCGCCGGTTTTCTAATGAGAACAGACTGCGAATAGATCTGTACCGGAGCTAAAGCTACTGTTCATTTGCATGCTCTGTCCTGTTTGGTGTAAACGTCAGGAAATAGACGCGTATCTGAACCAAGAATCGCAGGTTCGGCACTGAAATCACTGTAGTTTTTGACATACAAATAATATACATTGTGGCTCATTCTTGAAGCAAAATTTTGCCTGAATGGTGATTAAGATTCACTGTTTTGGATCTGCATTTAAACTGAGAATGCATGTCCAGAATGACGCACTCAAGTGTGTGATAGAGTAAACAGTAATAGCACTGCAGCGGTAGCCTCCCATGGGTCCTAACGCCTGCTCAGTAAGGAGTTTTAATTCTGTAGGGGGCGCTGTTGGCCTACTTCTAATAAAATGAAAGCAAAATACACAAATAATATTTAGACTGTGTTTCTGATTAAATAAAGCAGTAATTGATGCCATAAAATCATGAGTATTTATCGATTTAAAGGTCAGAAGCTATAGCTTACATGAACAAAAAAAAAAACAATAATCACAAACATGACACTTAAATTAAATAATTTCATACTGATTTCTTCATTAATGTGTAATACGTTATATTTTTTAAAATAAATTATGAGCTCTAAAAGATTTTCTGAAATTTTACAACTTGCTTTAGACCATTTACAAATGTTAAATCATAAAATAAAGTGTTACGGTTACCACTGCATCTTTCTGAAAAAGAAATGCAGTGATTAATATATAGTTTATTTATAGTTATTTTTAAATATTCAATGTACTGTAACTATAAAAGAACTTTATTATTGTTTATTTAATTCTAGCAAATAAGTTCTTGTTAAAAACTAACCAAAATTAAAAATAATTATATATCGGTATCGGCCAAAATGAGTTGAAAATTATCGGCATATTGACAAAAATCCAATATCGTGCGTCCCTAATTGTGTTATTTCTGGGTAGATGGGTAGTAGTGGTTTGCATTGTAATTTAACTGTTAAAATGAAAACATCATGTAAAAATATTCCTGTTTTCACTGTACACTCAGTATGTTCCTCTAAATTCACAGACAGAATGCCAGAAGGAGACAGTGCCGGTGAATCCATCCATGGGAGACCATCAGCGATCGGAAACTTCTTTAAACGGCTCGGGCAGGTCAGGCTCTTGGAAATGACTGTTTGAGTGATTTTGAGTTTTCGGATAATGAGAACTGTTTCTCTTTTAAATGCAGATTTATCAGTCATGGTTGGACAAGTCAACACCGTTCTCAGCAGTCCGATGGGCGGCCACTCTTATCCTAACGGCCATATATATGCTCAGAGTATATATACTACAGGTAAAAACACCATGCTTTAGAAATAATACTCTCGCAGCTGTTTAGGAATGTTTGCATCTGTTTTATCCGATTCATTTGTACTTTGACAATATGGGTACCGTTATCATGCAGTTGTAGACTGATGGGAATGTTCTTGCATTTTTTATTACAAAAGGTGAATCAAATGTAACGAAACCCTTCTGTCTTTTATTAGGGGTGGTACATAGTCACATATGCTCTTGGGATCTACCACCTAAACCTCTTCATTGCTTTCCTCTCACCAAAAGTGGATCCCTCATTGCTGGATGATCCAGGTAGGACTGGGATTTAAAATGATCTAAGGGACCGTTTATACGTTTTCAGCCAAAAACGGGAAACTTTTTCTGCGTTTTGCCTGTTCGTTTACACAACAACGTCGTTTTGGGGACTGAAAACGCATATTTTTGAAAACGGGTTTCAAAGTGCAAGTTTTTGAAAACGGCACCGTTATCGTTTCCGTGTAAACACCCAATACGGGAATCTTTGAAAACGGTGACGTCATGCGCGTGCGTAGTTCGTGTTAGGTATGTAGACATGCGCAGTACGTGTTGATTTTAAAGGCAAGCGCGAACAAACATACACAACAATGG
>NW_015649578.1:83908-86045 GCF_001515625.1 Sinocyclocheilus rhinocerous | reverse complement strand
ATACTACCAGCTCCTTGTTGAGAAAGATAATGTAGCTCTTGAGCGATTAAGCTATTTAGTTGATAAAACTGCGGGGCAGCGCTAAAAAGTTTGTGGGGGTTTGTCCTGGTATAATTCACATTCCAGGGCCTAAATATCACGTTATTGGGGTCGCTTCAACCTGCTGACATAAAAAACAACCGGCGGCAATAGTGGATTTGGCAACACTGGTCCGCAAACTACGTTTCATATAACTCCTCCCCGAACTTCCCGCTGCCCTGTATCTTGGTCTCTCATTAGCTGTAGGTCATCTGTGATGTGTTTTTCAGTCAGAAATCATTGCACACAGCTTGATTGTGAATCGCCGACAGCTCCAGATATTTAGCATGCCAAATATTTCACGGGCGTCGGCGATTCCCTCAGATCGCGTCTTTGATAATTCACACTGCGTGATTGTCACTCGCGTGAACGAGCACCGATTTGCCTCCGATTTCGGGCATTTGTCTGCGATTTCGCAAAACCTGTCGGCGAGTGAAAAATCGTGCTAAAATCGTGCAGTGTGAACTCGGCATTACTGTCATCACTGACATTTGCATCGTTGAGGGTTTTATTTTTTTATTTTTTTATTGTTTCCTAATTGTTGTCCCTTCACTAGATGAGGGTCCAGAACTACCCACAAAACAGAATGAAGAGTTCCGGCCGTTCATCAGGAGGTTGCCAGAATTCAAATTCTGGTGAGTTGGCACATTGTGGATTGTAAAGGTATCATTCTCCCAGAAATGAAAATTCTGCCATCATTTACTCACTTTCGAGTTGTTCCAAACCTGTATGAGTTTCTTTCTTCTGCTGAACACAAGAGGAATGTGAGTAGCCGAACAATTGCTAGTAGCCATTGGAAAAAAAAATACTATGGAAGTCAATGGCTACCAGCAACAGTTTGGTTGCCAACATTCTTAAAATATCTTTGTGTTTGTAAGAAGAAAGGGTTACGCTTTATTTTAAGGTGTCCTTGTTACAGTGTAATTATACATTTAAGTACTGAGTAATATTAATTAACTACATGTACTTACTATATGGTTAGGGTTAGGATTAGGGTTTGAGTTACTTGCATGTAATTATGCATAATTAATTGTTATTATAATAGTAAGTACATGTAACGTGTAACAAGGAAACTTAAAATAAAGAAATTCATACAGGTGGGGAAGAACATGAGGGTAAGTAAACAATGACAAAATTAAATTTTTGCGTAAACTGTCCCTTTAAGATCTCATGAAATAGCTTGATGAGTTCAGTTTTCTTTAGGGCCTGTTTACACCTGGTCACTTTATGCGTATTTCTCTGATAGCTATCTGATTTGTTAAAACGGTTTTATTTACACTTGGCCACATAAATGTGTCTCCACAAAATGGATATAAATCCGATATCCGATTCCCGCGCTTTATGCAATTAAAAATGGGTTAGTTCACCCAAAAATGAAATTTCTGTCATTAATTACTCACCCTCATGTCGTTCTAAACCCGTAAGACGCTAAACTCACAGCACATTCAATAACGGAGTTCACTGCATTCACTGTGAACGGAGCCGCTCGGAGACGCGGAAAACACCGGATCACGAGCCGATCGCGTACGCTGCGCAATACGCGCGCTTCACTTTGAAACAAGCAGCGTGGGCCGCCACAGTCTAGTTAATGAATGGGAAACACTGCGCGTGGCACAGCTGACACAGAATAGCATATGCTGTTTACATCCAGCTGATATTCTCCAAAATGGCACTACGGTGACGCGGAGGAGACGAATTGTTGAATAAAGTCGTTATTTTTGTTTTCTTTGCATACAAAAAGTATTCTCGTAGCAGTTTGTGCTGGGATTCTTAGTTCAGGCAAAATAAAAGTCCCACACTAATCAGCCAAACAGAGGAACTTATCAGCAAATCCAATAATAAATCATCCATTGTAGCTATCATTACTTTTTTTGATGTTCACATTACATGTATGCAGAGGCGGACCGTAACTAAGTACATTTACTTGAGTATTGTACTTAAGTACACTTTTTGAGTATCGGTACTTTACTTGAGTATTATTTTTTCTGGGAACTTATTACTTTAACTTCACTACATTTGAAATACAAATATTGTACTTTTCACTCCACTACATTTCTAT
>NW_015649578.1:64520-83760 GCF_001515625.1 Sinocyclocheilus rhinocerous | reverse complement strand
GGGTGTTAAATATTTATTTATTTATTTATATATTTATTTATGTTTTGTTTTTTTCCCCCATAGGTTTTTAACATTCTAAAAGCTCTTTATTCCAAAGATGCTAGTCAGTGTATTCAGTAGGTGTAATGTATTGTAAGTTGCTTCAGAGGTATTGCAAGTATTACGTACAACAATAAAAAATATGTGCATTGACATAAAAAAGGAAATTTACTTTTGCTACTTAAGTACTTTTAAAAGCAAGTACTTCTGTACTTTTACTTAAGTAAAAATCTGTCTTTACAACTTGTACTTGTAATGGAGTAATATTTGACCAGCAGTATCTGTACTTTCACTCAAGTAATGGAGTTGAGTACTTTGTCCGCCTCTGCATGTATGTGTTGCATATTCCTTCCGAGTGCATTGATTAATGTGTGTGTTGATGTTTCAGGCATTCAGCGACGAAAGGCATCGTCATCGCTATGATTTGCACATTCTTCGAAGCCTTCAACGTGCCAGTGTTCTGGCCCATCCTCGTAATGTATTTCATCATGCTGTTCTGCATCACCATGAAACGGCAGATCAAGGTTCGGCAGTGGAAGCTTTTCTTTCGAGATCTTTCTAGTTCACAAAGCTGAGTTATCTAAAAATAGAGTTCCATTTGCACTGAAAGTGAAGTTCTTTGACACTGTTTGTGTTTCCTCTGCAGCACATGATCAAGTATAGATACCTGCCCTTCACACATGGGAAGAGAACTTACAGAGGCAAGGAAGACACCGCGAAAACCTTTGCTAGTTAAAATTCCCCTTCCTGAAATTAAAGTTATTGATGAAGAATGGTGCGTAAAGGGGGTTGAGGTTTTTTTCTTTTTCTCTTTTGCTTTCTTTCTTTTTCTGAGCAAGGAAAAGCCAAGTTTGTTTTGATCGACATGGAAACTGTAATGCTGCCTTTAAGCGTTCGGGGTTTGGGCCTTTGAGAAATGCTGTTGAGAGCTTCTACACTGACAAATTTTAATATATTTGGACAACTAAGTATGAGATTTGACTCATTTATTTATTTTTTTTGCTCAGTGGTCCAGATTCTTCTTCAAACCTAGAGGATTTGATAAACTATCTTCTCCAGTATAGGTTTTAAAATGGTAGTTCACTTGGAAATGCTAATTTAAAAAAAATAATAATTTACTCACCTTCATGTAATTTTCGACCAGTGTGGCTATTTTTCAAAAGACGATATTTAGCAGAATGTCCATGCTGCTCTGTTCCATACCTTTAATGTTATGGAAAATAGCAGCATGAATATAATCTCTTTTTATGTTTCACTAGTGGTAAAAGTCATATTGGTTTGGAACTAAATGAAGGTGAGAAGTTAATTTTGGGTGAACTATTGCATGATTATTTACAAACGTGCGAATATAATATAAAAGAGTGGGGAGAGTTGTCATTTGTATAATTAATATTGATGGGAAACAAGCCACATTTGATCATTTTATGACCCCCATGATAAGAGAGATGTTTAATATTCATACCGTGGTACATTTGGTGTCCTCCTTAGTTAATATAATTAGATTCAGTATGCAGATGAACGTAAGACGCTTCCGTGACAGGGGAGACGTTATTGATCGTATAGGGACTTAGTGGAGTTCCATATTGCCACATGTTAATATTTGCCTTTTATGAACATTTGTAATTCTCTTAATGTGCTGTAGCATTGTATTTAATTTTTGTATATAGTTGTCCACCTTAATCACATCCATTCGTGCTGTTTGTAAGTTATTCTTCAGTAGTGAACCATTTAAACCCCCTCACCTTGTACATCAGGTTTTTTAAAGCAAAGTGTGCATTCCATTAAAATAGTATGATACAAAATTATTGGCTGTATGTTTTTATCATTTAAGCATTCCCAGTAACTTTCTCTCTTTTTTCTTTTACAGAGGAAACATAAAGTTGAGTGCTTTAACTAATACAAATGGATGGAGAGGGTTGAAGGTTGTTGTTCTTTTGTGTTTTTCTTAAATTTTTTGGTTTGTTTTTTTTTTGGTGCTGGGCCATAACAACTAGTATAGATTTTTTTTTTAAGGCAAATGGAAAGAACTTCAATAACTTCAATAAGCACTGGAGATGAGATCCGTTTTCCTATTAAAGTGCAGAGAACATATCCACTGTGAAGCTGGGTGACAATAAAACATACAGAGCTCATGTTCTTAATCTGCTGCTTGTTAATGGTGTTACATTTCTAAGGTATATAATGATAAGGTATACATCAGGGTTACGTACTCGGTCCTCATTATCTTCCTAGGTGGGCAGAACTGATGAATGGTTGAGGGCTAATCACAGGGTATGGCTCTTTTTTATTTGGGGGGGTTATATATATATATATATATATATATAAACTTTTTTTTTTTTTATGGTTAGCATGCTTGTTTTTTTGTTTTTTTTGGACAACGGCATTTTTACTGTATTAAATTAAACGTCATCAAAACAAAATAATAGGTTTCTTGATTCCTGATTAAAGACATTGCATGTTTTAGGTTTTCTTGTGCTGCTGGTTAAGAGAAAATAAGATGATTTTAATAACTTAAGTGTAATTTTTTTTTACTTCAAATGCTATTAAAAGGCTGTGTCCCTTCACTGCTCATTACTTTTTTTTAATTTATAAATTTATTTAATTAATTGAGTTGTTTGATAATATTTGTTTACAATGTCCTTATTACACATTACACATATAGTAATAACAGTAAATTATGCATAATTACATGCAACTACCCCTAAACCAAACCCTAACCCTATAATAAATACATAATTTTACTCGGATCTTAATTGTATAATTACACTGTAACAAGGAGACAGTGTAACCATAATTCTTTAGTATACAGAATACTATGTTTGGGTGAGTCAGAAGCTAAGATAAGGTTAAAAGTAATGGTGCATATAAATATAAATTTGTAATGCACAGGTCAGAAGCTAAGATAAGGTTAAAAGTAATGGTGCATATAAATATTAATTTGTAATGCACAGAATAATTATAAACATTTATAGTACTGAGATAAACACCATCTTACGACAGTTTGCAATTGCACCTACAGTACAGAAGCTCCAAAAAAACACATCAACATAAAATGCAAGAATGTCATTGCATTAGATAACAAAACATCAAACCAGCTGGCATCTGCAAACATGACGCTTGAGCTTTTCTCAGAACTAGTGTTATCTTTATTCTGAACAGTGAAGGAGAGTGGGATAAGATGTGCCGGCTGTTGTTGTCTTGCGACGGTATATTTAGAAAGAGTCCACCATACAAGCCAACAGCTACAACATTTTTTAAAGTTAAAAACGTTTGCCTGTCAAATGTTTGCCTGTAATTTGACAGAATGTGTTAACAATAGAACAAGCACGTATAACAGTCAACCATAAATTATGGTAATAAAGGAATTTCATTTTTTTTTACTTCAACATGTTTAATTCAATGTGTTAATTGTTTCTTTGTGAAATTTACTAGCAATTTCTGAGTGAAAACTCTTTCTAGACCAGTTTAGTTTTATAGTATTGAAGAGAAATACATTTTCCTGTAGGGGGCAGCAATGTCACAGCCATCGTGTCGTTCTGGCAAATGCATGTAAATAAGTACTTTTATTGAATTATATGCATTTATTTATTTAGTCATTTAGCAGACGCTTTTATCCAAAGCGACTTACAAATGAGGACAATAAAAGCAGTGCAAATGACAAGTCTTGGTTAGCCTAACGCAGTACACGTACTATATATATATATTATACACGCACACACACACAAAGAAAAACAAGTAGAATAGAAAAAATAATAGAAAGCTAGTGTTTTTTTTTGTTTTTTTTTAAATAAAAAAGAAGATACATATAGATAAAGTAGAATTACATTTCATTTGCATTTCAGATACATTTTGCGACACTTAAGTCGTTATGTTTCAAATTTGTTATATGTTAAGGTTAAAATTTGATTTGATGTTAATAATAATTTTGCGGCGTACTGTGACGCCCCCTAGCGGCTGTTACCTTAAACGCACGTGCCGTCCCCGCGTCCCGTTGAACTACCAGAGCGTCAGACTGCACGCGAGCGAGTCCGCTTCAGTCTCGTTCTCAACCGGTGCACGGCTCCTTTCGTGACTTAACCTCATCGGCCGGCAATGCGCGAACACTATTATTCACTTGTCTTAAGGAAAGCCCCGTCGAACCTCTTGTTTCCCGATCTATGTATAGGTTGCACTTCCGGGTTTCCGGGCAAGCGTCTTTCCCCGAGGATCAGCTGTGATGATTGCGTGAGCAAACCGAGAGAGAGCGAGAGAGAGAGAGAGAGAGAGAGAGAGAGAGAGAGAGCGACTCCTGAATGCCGTGCTGTGCGGATAATCGTTGACAAGCGCACAGTAACAGACAGCGTGGCAGGAGGATTCCTGTAGATGAAGCTGCTTCGCTGCTGCACTCATCAGATCTCTTATTATAAGCTGCTGTTATGAGAATGAAGAGATGCCAAAGGTGACTCATCCTGCCGATTCCTTCTGATGAGTTGTTTTTGGATCTGTAATTTAACGCAACCCGGGTTGATTTTGTGATGAAGGTGCGCTGAGCTCGCATGAACCTCGGAGTCTCTATCCGGACGGTAAGGTATTATATATATATATCGAGAGACTGTCGCGCTTTGCTGTAGTTTGCGCGTCTGTCAAGCCTCGGAGCCGGAGCTGGAGAACCACACGCGCGCGAGAGAGAGAGTCAGGCGGGTTTTCACGATTTAATGAGTATTAAAGCGCTGCCGGTTGGACAATGAAGAAGTTCTTCGATGGCCGACGGGAGATGGTGAGCTCCGGGCCCGCGTCTGGAGCCGCTGCGGGAGGCGGCGCGGGGTCCGGCGCGTTTATCGGACGCGTTTTCTCCATTGGACGATATCAGGTGACCGCGGAGGAGACTGTGGCGGAGGGTAAGCGACTCTATGCGCTCATAAGGACAATCAGCTATTGAAATGTTCGTGCTGGTGATGCTTTTATGGTCTATGGTTAAATAAATAAATAAATAAATAATGATGCCTTATTGACTCCGAGCCTGAGGCGTCACTCCTCTCACTCATGCGTCATCTACATATTTGCTGCCTCAGCTTTACTTTAGTATTAGTTCGTTATAATATAGTTTACTTTAATATTTAACACCAAAATGAAAGTTTGGAGATCATGTATACTCACCCTCGTGGTGTTACGGACCTGTATGGCTTACTTTCCTCTGTGGAGGTCAAAAGGAGAAGTTTAGCAGAATGTCCAAGCTGTTCTTTTCCATTTAGTGAAAGTGGGTGGAAACTGGAAAGCTCAAGCTCCACAAAGTGACATTAAAGTAAATGAATTGAATCGTGAATACGTTTTACAACTTTTCTGAAATCACATGTTTATTTTGAGGAAGAGTTTAAAATTTAAATCATTATTCATTGAAAATCTTGCCCTAAGCCTGCATGTCGCCTGTCAACAGCAGGTTTGACATGATGCCAAAACTGTATTGATTCTTTCGTTTTGTAAGCCATATTTGTGTCTTTTGATCATTAAAGGAAGATATCACAAAATATAAAAGCCTTTCATAATTTACTCACTTTAATGTTGTTCCAAACCCACTTTCTGCCATGGAACTAAAAAAAAAAAAACAGCATTTTTCACTTCTTATTTTTTATTATTGTTATTATTTTTAATAATATATTTATTTTTCAGGCATTTTAGATCATTTTTATGCTTTTCTAGTATGGAAATGAGCATTGTAAACATTCTACAAGATACCTAATTTCATATTCTACAGAATAAAGTAAGTCATCCAGGCAGAAGGACATAAATGGGAGCGTATGACAACAGTAATTCCTTTAAAAAACATGTGTTTCCCAGGGTTTCTGTAACTTGCTGCCCATTGTGGTTCTGGAGCTGAGCATGGACAGTTCTGAATGCACAGGATGCATTACATGAGTCATCAGCTTTAGGTCTCTTAAGCAGGTTTGGAGTCATTCCCCTCACTGATGCACTGAGATGTCAGCAGAGGAGCCCTAATAAGGTGTCATAATCAGGAACTCAACACTGGTTATGGTGTGAGAGGAATTTTAAGCTACATCTTACGGCTCACAATGTAAAGACGGATGATATTATCAAGGCAGAGAGAGTAGAGCGACTGTCGTATGTTCATGTCATGACCTCCGTGCAGAGAGAGTTCTGAATGCATTACACAAGTCATTATTGCCTGTAAGCACATTTGGAGTCACTGTGTCTCATGGGAGACCCGAGGCATCCTGCCAATTGTTTTTTTTTAATGTTATAGGGAAAGTCTATAACCGAGTGTGATTTTTGTATTTGATGATATGTAAATATGACATGATATTTTTGTCCATGAAGGGATTTTGCCTTGAATAATGTTTCTGTTGGAAACATAGCTGTTAACTGGAGAGCAGTGCATTGTGATGTCCTCAGATACTTGCACTTTATGAACATGTTGACTTGATCTACTTCTCATGAAATTTGAACTGGTACTTTTGTACATCTTAACAAAACAGGGCTTTCAAAATCTGCTTTTGATTTTGTCTTTCTTTCCGCTGCCATCCCAGTCAAACATATTTTGAATGCATTTCAAACTTTTGAATTGGGTATTTAGAGGCATCTCTTAAAGGGATAGTTTCTTTCTGTCATTTACTCGCCCTCAAGTTGTTCACACCCATAAGAGTTTTATTTTTCTTCAGAACACAAATTACGATGTTTTTTAATATTCTCTCATCCTTTTTGACCAATGAGGTTTGTTCTCATCAAGCAAGCAGTTGAGTTTCTGTTTACCATATTTGATGAGTTTTTATGTTGATTGATGTTTATATGTAAATAAAAGCCTAAATAAATCTGTTAATCATAGCAGTCATATTTATTCAGAAGACTTAAATTAAACCACTTAATTCATATGGGTTATTTTACAACGTTTTTTTTTTTTCCGTATTGCGTGAAAATTTTGGTTGAGTGTGTTATTAATGGATGGGCAAAAATAATGAGAGAATATTAAAAATATCTTAAATATCTATAGAAGAATTAAATTTTTTTGGCGGGTGAATTATCCCTTTAAATCTTTTAAAATATCAGATATGCCTTCACTAAGCAAGGTTAATTCAGTAAAATGCAAATAAAGTAAATTGTCGTGGTGAGAGTTCTCAAAAACGTTTTACGATATTTGTATAAAAAGTACCTTTTACCTTGAAAATATATAATTAAATATATAACTCAGTATTTAAAAATGTTTAATAACAATTAAGATCACTCACATGTATTCAGGATGTAAGAATAATATTTGACTACTGTTGATGGTTACACCACATGACATTTTTCTAATTAAATTTGAACTTTTTTTTTGAGAACCGTATGAAGTCAAAGTGAGTACAAGAGAATTTCTTTAGGAACTTAACTTCCTAGAGAAATTATTGTTTAAATTTTTTTGTGGACAAATTTAGTTTCTAAACAGCATTTAATAGGTGAAAGGCAGAACATGCACTGTATTTCAGTCCCTCACATTTGTTCCAGGGGTGTTTAGGAAGCCTAACACAACAACTGAACTGTGAATGATTTCAGCTGGCTCTTCTGAACAACAGCATCTAACCCTGTGCTCATGGCAGTGGGCCACCTTAATACAGTGGCCGGTTATGCTGTCTAAGCCATTTTGTGAAGGGAAAACTGTCAAGGTCTAAAGACTTTGACCTTGAAGCACAGTTCAGTGGATGTTTTACTTCCGCCTAGTCGTTCAGATGAGTTTATGAGGCCTTCGAGCTTTAACTCAATGTTGTTAAACTATTACATCACTGACTCAGTCAGGCTGCCACCTTTCACTTGCTAAAAGACTGACAGTAACATTTTCGAGGTTCCAATGAACACCCAACACACACACACACACACACACACACACCCAGCACACACACACACACACACACACGCACTGTTGTTCACCTGAAAAATTCTATGCAAATAGGCAAATGCAGACACAAATGTTTGGCCAAACTCATTCTTATTCAGGTAACTATCTATGAACAGGTCAACAGGTATCTTCTGGATAGATGAGAAAACACAATTATTTTATGACTTGGCACTTTAGTATGAATTCATACTATGTGGTTTGTATGATAATGTAAGATTTTTAGAAAAAAACTAAAAAAAAACTGGTAGGGATTAATGTTGTCATTATACTGGAATTTTTAACTTGGAAAAATAGTGGTTTTTGATACCATGAGGAAAAACTGCCACAACATTAACGGCATAAATTTTTAGATTTTTATTGAAAGATACCATAAATATAACGTCTAGAACATGACAATGAGGTATATTTTTACATTAATGGTAAAGCACTACAGAAAAACATTTTGCATATGTTTACTTCAAATTTTTTGGCATGAACCCGCTGTCGAAGAGAAGAGAGAACAAGAAAGCAAAAATCAATGTCTTTGACAGCACTAGAGATGCACTGATACAACATTTCGGTGGTGATACCGATATCCGATCTCTGCCGAGACCGATTTTTTGGTTCTATTTCTTTTCCTTTCAAATGAATGATAATTAATTACACAATTCTGAAAAAAATACCTTCTATTCTTTCCATATCAACATGTTTTCCATGTTTCAGAGTAATTGGTCTTTTGATTGACTGGATATTATTAGCCCTGATCATCGAATGTTTTAAAAAAAATTGGCAGATAGTAGGGCTGCAACAAACGATTATTTCACTGATTAATAAGTAGACTTTGATTGATTATTCAGCTTTTGCAGTTAGTTAAAATATTGAGCTATATATATTCTAACAAATAAATAAAGGTAAGCACATCAGCTTTTGAAAGTCATATTATGCAATTACAATTATACAATTAATTTATACAAATAAATATATTTGGCACACAAAATGAGATGACAGAGAAACTTTTATCATTAGCTAGCTCCACACTGGAGAGCTGCTAAATAACAGAAAAGCAGGTTGTAATTCTAACTGAAAGCGACGCTGATTCTGGTTTTTCATGTTTAATACTGTAAAGCTGCTTGATTTAAGGCTATCTATTGCATAAAGTACTTAAATAAACGTGCGGTGACTGGACTTTACTGGACTACTGAACCGCAGAGCTCGTGCAACATCCACATTGCTGTAATTAGATGCTTTCTTAACAGCTGCTTTCTCACCGCTGTCCGTTTTTGTTGTTTATTTCGCTGTTTAGAGGAAAGTGCGCAGCATATATTTACATATTCATCCAAACGCCGCTCAGCAGCTTTGGGCTGTGTTTGCTCTGAAGCGCCAGTGTTGCCAGATTGGAAATGTCCAAGTATCGTACCAGAAGCTCAAAATTATCGTATTTGGAAGAAAATTATCGTACATGAGTCAAACGTACAGAATACAGCTATTTATCTAAACCAACAACTTTTTGACACAACCTGCAAATTACCACAATAGATAAAAAACTAGATAAAACTCCACCTGCGAGTCTCTGTCATCGGAAGCCTGCGTGTTGCCAGATGTTGAGGGGGTTCTTGTCGTCATGGACCGCAAGATAGTGCTCGTTGGTTTAAAAGCAGGGCGCACCCTCCTGAATTCTAAAAGGGGTCATATGATGCGATTTCAAGTTTTCCTTTCTCTTTGGAGTGTTACAAGCTCTTGGTGCATAAAGAAGATCTGTAAAGTTGCAAAGACTAAAGGATTTTTTAAGTTCTTGATCGTACATCGTACAGAGGTCAAAATTATCGTACAAATACGATAATTATCGTATGTCTGGCAACACTGTGAAGCGCTGTGTCTTCTTCTCTTGAATTGCATCCGGGAGAGCTGAATTACAGTCTTGCGCTACAGCGCCACACTGGTCAAACTGCATTACTGCAGGCTCTTTCACTAGGTCATGAGATCAAATGACTACTCGACATCAAAAATATTTGTCGACAGTTTTTTATTGTCGACGTTGTCGATAATGTCGACTAATCGTTTCAGCCCTAGCGGATAGTATGAATAATTGCTTTTATCGGCTGATTATTATACAGTGGGTACGGAAAGTATTCAGACCCCCTTAAATTTTTCACTCTTTGTTATATTGCAGCCATTTGCTAAAATCATTTAAGTTAATTTTTTTTCCTCATTAATGTACACACAGCACCCCATATTGACAGAAAAACACAGAATTGTTGACATCTTTGCAGATTTATTAAAAAAGAAAAACTGAAAAATGCTCAGTATTTAGTAGAAGCACCCATTTGATCTAATACAGCCATGAGTCTTATTGGGAAAGATGCAACAAGTTTTTCACACATGGATTTGGGGATCCTCTGCCATTCCTCCTTGCAAATCCTCTCCAGTTCTGTCAGGTTGGACGGTAAACGTTGGTGGACAGCCATTTTTAGGTCTCTCCAGAGATGCTCAATTGGGTTTAAGTCAGGGCTCTGGCTGGGCCATTCAAGAACAGTCACAGAGTTGTTGTGAAGCCACTCCTTCGTTATTTTAACTGTGTGCTTAGGGTCATTGTCTTGTTGGAAGGTAAACCTTAGTTTCGGAAGCCTGCGTGTTGCCAGATGTTGAGGGGGTTCTTGCCGTCATGGACCGCAAGATAGTGCTCGTTGGCTTAAAAGCAGGGCACCCTCCTGAATTCTTAACACACTCTGAGGTGTGCACGAGCGCATTTATAGTGTCTGTAATGAGCCGATTTCGTGGATGAGTATAGAAACCGTATGATTACAACTACCATCATTTGAAGAGTCACAAAATTCTGAAATTATCATACATTATGGGATTTTTTAAGTTCTTGATCGTACATCGTACAGAGGTCAAAATTACCGTACAAATACGATAATTATCGTATGTCTGGCAACACTGTGAAGCGCTGTGTCTTCTTCTCTTGAATTGCATCCGGGAGAGCTGAATTACAGTCTTGCGCTACAGCGCCACACTGGTCAAACTGCATTACTGCAGGCTCTTTCACTAGGTCATGAGATCAAATGACTACTCGACATCAAAAATATTTGTCGACAGTTTAAGGGGGTCTGAATACTTTCCGTACCCACTGTATATATCATACACACACCCTCGCAGTCAAAACTGATTACTGAGCATGACCTAAAAACTAAAAATGCTAATTAGAGTTAATTGTCCAGTCAACAGATGTGACTGTAGGCTCATTTCAGGCTCATTACCCACAAAGCTGCAGTAAACTCTGCAATGATGCTTGACTTCAACAGCTTCATTATGGGAAGCTCAGCGGTTAAGTGTCTATGAACTATACAAGCGGATTGAAGTAAATTGGATTAACACATTGAAGACATTGAAATGAAGACTTGGCTCAATTAATTACATAAAACTGAGAGGTTGTGTGTATCTCCACCCATAACTTCAGTGCATGCTTTGTGTGTTACATGATCTTGATTTAAACAGCATGACCGAATGTCAACAGCTGTGAGTGTCACCCATAACCTCTGGGCTCGATCCGAGACAGTTGCTAGATGGGTTTGTATTTCTGTGGCCTTAGGAATGTTTATGGCCTAAATGTAAAGAGGTTATCTGATACATGCATGCCACACCACTAA
Organism: Sinocyclocheilus rhinocerous; assembly: GCF_001515625.1. Lineage (NCBI taxonomy): Eukaryota > Metazoa > Chordata > Actinopteri > Cypriniformes > Cyprinidae > Sinocyclocheilus > Sinocyclocheilus rhinocerous. Next base: position 72,234 of record NW_015649578.1, on the reverse strand, counting down.
AGAGGGCAGACACATGTGCAGGCACTGTTTCCATTGGTATACAACCTATTTTTTTTAAAGAACTTAGTATGCAGTATGTAAACTATGCCCAATATGCAAAATTACACTGCACTGAGTGCATTGCACATTGCATCTGATCTTCCGTTTGAGATGAACAACTGACAAAAACAAACCAGAGGCCATATCAGTTTTCTTTTCATTATTTGATCAGACTGCCACAAGTTACTTTACATTACATTGCATTATGAGTTAACTTACAATTAACCAAATATACTTGTTTATTTTCAAAACTGACTAGACACTGCTTAATTAAACATGAGGTCAGTCCATTCTATTTGTTTCTAGAATTTGTTTAAATTTGCTGCATTCCAATTTGCATACTATCCATCCAACATAGTGTTCAGAATTAACATTAGTGCTGTGGTTTTCAAGCGTTTTATTGGTCACGCCCCCTTTAAACCTTAAAATTCTGGCAAAATGCCATTGTATTGTACAATTACAATAGAATACAGCACCTTCTTAAATAAAAAAAAAAAAGCGAAAGCAAACTCAACGCACATTCCTTCTATTCATGATTTTATAGAAGTAGAGTTGCAGAAAAGGTACATCGCCATCGTGTTCAGAACAAAGTGATTTGAATGCACCTGACATCATAATTACACCTTCCAAACTCATAAATTCAAACTTCCTAGGTGAACCTGAACGCACCATATGTGCCAAAACTTTCCTACACTAGTAGTATGTTCTTTCAATGTCTTGAGGTTCTGGGGAGATCGTTGATGTTTTTGTCATTGAGTAGACATCAGACTGCCTTCAGAGAGCATCTTTGCCTCATTCTGAAAGTTGAATGGGACCGTGTGTGTGTGTGTATGTGTGTGTGAATAATAGATGGTCAGCAACTGATTTATTCATTAATGTTTCTAATGGCCGCCATCTGTCGGCCTTCAGCTGTCATCCTCAGTGTGTGCTGGTGTGTTTGTTACCATCGGTTTGTGTTAGTGGGTTCAGTTCGCTTTAGTCTGGTCTTGTCAGGTTTAGTCTTTCTTAAAGGAATAGTCCAGTGAATGAATCAGTAGCCCCTTTCACACATTAAACTGGTAAATTATAAAATTACCAGATTGACTTTGCCGGTAAATGCACCATATATGCTGTTCACACACAAGTGACAGTGTTCTGTTGTTTTACTGTTAAGAGACCATTCACACCGAAATACCGGTAAAATCTTTGATGTCAAGAAATTAGCTTTAAGTGTTTTGCCTGTGTTTTCTTTCTCATATCAGAAAATTAAATTGGAACTGATTTACCGGTATTTTTTAAAAGGTCCGGTTCACACATGATCTCTAAACTTAAAGGGTTAGTTCACCCAAAAATGAAAATACTTTTTGTACGCAAAGAAAACAAAAATAACGACTTTATTCAACAATTCGTCTCCTCCGCGTCACCGTAGCGCCATAGCGAGTATCCACTGAACGCAAACAGCGTTCAAATCAAAGCGTAAACAACGTAGAAAATGTATCCGTGTGACGCAGCTGACACAGAATAGCACACGCTATAAAGTCGTTCTTTTTGTTTTCTTTGCGTACAAAAAGTATTCTCGTAGCTTCGTAAAATTACGGTTTAACCCCTGATGTCACATGGACTATTTTACCGATCTCCTTGCTACGTTTCTGGACCTTGATTGTGGTAATTACATTGCTGTCTATGGGAGGGTCAGAAAGCTCTAAGAATCCATTAAAAATATCTTAATTTGTGTTCTGAAGATGAATGAAGGTCTTACGGGTTTAGAACGACATGAGGGCGAGTAATTAATGACAGAATTTTCATTTTTGGGTGAACTATCCCTTTAATTTACCAGTACTTTATAGGGCTGGGCGATATGGCAAAAAAAAAAACGTTTGACCAATTCTCGACTTTTACGATTTTTAACAAGTCAACTTGAAACAACTTCAACATGATTCAGGAAACTTTTTCTGTATTAACCCTTTAGTTAAAAAAAATATTTTCCAAGTGCACCACACATGAAGTTGTCAACATGATGTAAATGTTAAACAAATCACATCATTCCACAAAATTAACAGTTAACGGCGAAGCCAGATACAGCGCCCCTAGTGGCATCGCTGAGAATGCAGTGCATATTAGCCGGATAATAATGGAAATGGAATCTCAGTGTTTTTATAATGTAATGGCTGGTTGAGTGCTGTATATGCAGGTCTACAGTGTTTTGGTGGGTGTGTGAATGGATGAGTCATAGTTACATGCTGCCAGTTCTGCTTGCTTCAACCTCCTGCGAGGAGATTTCTAACACACACCAGAGAGACGACCGGAAATGAGAGATGGAGGGTGAAAGGAAACGATACCTCCTCTCCAACAAAGCTGTTCAAATTTAGCACAGTCCTGAGTCACTGTCTGTGTGTGTGTTTGTGCGTGCGTGTGTTTGTGTTGTTGCTGTTGTGAAGCAGTTTGATTTACCTCCATTCATTTAAGTTGGGGGTGTTTTCTCTCTGAAGAGGCAAGGGAGGCAATGGCTCCTCATGCGAAAAGAATCAGCAGCGCAGGAATAAAACATTGCAAAATCATGTTTTTGGTCATACTGCATCAAATAAAGTTTCAGAAACATCCCCAGCTATTTTGATAATATTTTTTTCTGACAAAAGACACATAAATTGTGATTAAAAGCCAAAATATTAAATGCCATGGACAAATATTTATATTTATATTACCGTATTGACCCGAATATAAGACAATATTTTTTTCTTGGAAATACATGTGAAAAAACGCGGTCGTCTTATATTCAGGGTCTAGACTTTGACATGTCAATAATACACCCACAACAATAGGTGGCGCCAAATACGCATAAAACAAGTGTGCCATGAAATAGCCTATGTAATGTAATGAGTGTTGTAAAGATCGCGAGTAAAAACAAAAGAAAAAGAAAACCTTACAGCTGCATGAGGCATGACTGTCACGTTAGCCTGATGGCACCAAACTCCCTTTGTGATTTTAAAACGTAAGACAGTACCCAGATTTGAAGACTACAGTAAGATTTAACTTCTACTGTTAATAAGATTTTGGTAGGCTACTAATTAGATGGATAGCCTAAATGTCCTAATTCAGATGGGCTACCCGTTTTTTTTTTTTTAAATGGTATATCAAAAAGTGTATATTTTTTAAATGTGATTGTTGGTACATTTTACCAGTTTTTACCATACTTTCAAAACAAAAATTAAAATAGGAAAAATATGCAATATGAAAATAATTGAAGACAAAATGTGTTTTACTGAGAAAAAAACAGATTTGGTTTTTAAAAAGCCTTTTTCCAAAAGGTACATCTGGAAAATGGGGGGGGGTCGTCTTATAATCAGGGTCGTCTTATATTCGGGCCAATACGGTATTTGATATTTAATCCACAATTTCCACTTGAGATTTGGAGCCAAATTACTGGAGAGGGAAAATAACTTGAAAAAGATGGCAGCATTATTTTATTTTTATGGAGATATTAGTAAAATCTGTTGACTTCAGCAATCGCTGTTGCAGTATATGCCACTGGTGACAGTTCAAAAATGGGAAGAAACACTTATTTTTTCACTCTCTCTTCAAAGTTTGCATGCCTTTACCTCAAGAAAAATAAAATATATCTGAATATTCTTTTAGATGGTAGGTCTCTTAACAAACTCTTTATTTGGACTCTTCATTTTTAAGACGCTGTAAGTTTCAGTTCCAGAGATATGGGGATCTCAATGTGGCTCCTATAGTAAAGTGTTAAATTGTACATATTTTCAGTGGTCAAAAACCAAATGTAGGTCACTTTGCATTTAGCTGATCTCTCTCGGCAAATGTTTGAATTTGACCCATTTTAGCTCATTGTGTTTTCATTGAGCTCTTTCATTATGTCAAGTGAGATGAGAAAGCTCTAGTCCCCCCCAATGTAATTTAGTTAAATCCTTCAACATTTCCATTCATTTCAAACTTCTTTTGTGTTCCACTGAAGAAAGAAAGTCATACAGGTTTGAGGGTGAGTAAATGAGGATGATTGAGCCCTTAAAATCTTATCCATATTACTGTCAGAGACAGCTGCTCTGGTCTCAAATCAGGAGAGAGAAGCATTGTTCAACAATTTCATCATTTGCCCTTGAGTATTGGAAACATAGCTGTAATTTTATCTTTGTATCGCTGTAAAACTGTACAGTCGAGAAATGACATGTGAGACACGGTGAAGAAACCTGAGTAGTGCATGCTGGGACACAGGGTTCACATCACAATGGAGGTGGCATAGAAACATCAATGTACAGCCAAAGAAATGGACTGATTTCTCCAACTTTTGATGGCATCTGTCTCTAGATTGAGGTCAACACTGGTTGATTTAAAGTTGTCATCTTTTAGAGGTGGGATACTAGAATGTATTGTATTCATGTTGATTTATGGATTTGAAATACTTTTATACCACTTTCAATAAATATTTCAATTTAATTATTCTAAAAGGTATTCTAAAAGTTGTGACATTTTCCTCACATGCTGAATCCATGAGTGTGTACCCATCTTAATCATTATTTAAAAATAAAAGCTAATTGTATTTTTTTAACAAATATCATGAGTTATTAATTCAAATAGCAACTCTTTTGCGAGTCACAACTCCTAATATGTCAAACTAAATATATATATATATATGATTTCCGCGATGCGGAAAAAGCAGTAGAATGTACGTAATACTACTACTACTTTGTTTTTTAAGGAATAATCACATGATATTTCTTCCATGTTTTTATTTTAATAGTATAAATCCCCTTTGTTTGCAAAAAAATTTAATTTGTTTAATTTTCATTAATTAAAAGATAATTTAAATTAAAGGGGTCATATGATGTTGCTAAAAAGAACATTGTTTTGTGTATTTGGTGTCTACAATACTACAGCGAGAATAAAAGTTAGCCTTCTTTCTTTGCTTGAACATTTGGGCGGCGTTATGCAAATCTTCACACATAGTGAGGTAGACATGTGGGGTGTGTTAGAACGAGGCGTTTTAGGTAGGTTTTGTCTTAACTTTTATAAAGAATATCTCTTTGGATTTGAGACTTTAGTCTTTGCAACTTTACAGATCTTCTTTATGCACCAACAGCTTGTAACACTCCAAAGAGAAAGGAAAACTTGAAATCGCATCATATGACCCCTTTAATGTTTTATGCCTTCATTTGATAACCAGAGAAAATGAAATACACAACACAGAATTTCTGAGAAAGAAAAAAATCATAAGGCTATTGTTAGAATAAATAAAAGTTGTTTTATGCATTCAAATAATTAGACATGCTAAAACACAGAATTGGTAACAATAAAACATAAGGTGAGTAAAAATAAAACATTTCATAGGGCCCTAAACATGTAATTTTTGTTAAACTTTTAATAAGTTGTTGTTAAATTGTATAAGTTTTATGATTTTAATTAAATAGACATGCTTTTTGATTAATGACATTTAATTTAACTATGAGTCCAGAAAAATTAAAACAGAAAAGAACGGAATTTGGGAAAAAATTAAATGGATTTCATAGGGCCCTATACTTATTCAAAAACACAGTACATGTATTTTTTGTGTTATATTCTTCTAGTCAGACCATTTTCATGAAATTTATTTTATGCCCCCCAAAAATATCCATATGAAGTTTAATCCAGAAATTTAACATGCTCATCACAAGGTGTGTTAAAGTCATTGTATTTATGAATTGCATACATACAATGCATAATATCAATGTCGGCAAAAACTAATATGAACACACTCCACTCCTTTATTTAAATTGGAGCTTGTAACACTCCAAAGAGAAAGAAAAACTTGAAATCGCATCATATGACCCCTTTAACAATTGAAACGATAGAATATTGTATTCAAGTGTTTCTCAATAAAATAAACATCGCTTCAAGCTTTTCCAAGTAGTTTTTTACTTTTCCAAGTAAAAAAAAAACCGTAACAAAGAAATAAATTATGAAAAGTGAGTAGTTTTTATTTTTTATTGTCCTGAATTTATAAAAATGACCCGTTTCTGCCAGTCTGTTAGGCTGCATTTACTGTAAAGTACAGAGTTACTCCCATTCCATGTCCCTTTCTTCTGTGAAAGTAACCGGATTTACTTTTTTAGCTCGCTCGACATGGCAGAAGTTGAAAGATTGGATATATATTTGCCATCTCATGTCAACGCGTGTTATGTTTAAGCGTCTAACATTAAGTATTCGTTTAAGGTGATGCAGTTTTGAGTACAGTAAGCTTCCCAGTCCTGCCTCTTAACAGATTCTTCATAAGTAGCATTGTAAACAAGATAGTGGGGTGGTATTTATAGATGCTTACATAATCACATTCCCCGTTTACTTACTGCTACACCACACCTCATCCGAGGGCTCTGTGTGTGTGTGTGTGTGTGTGTGTGTGTGTTGCTGCAAGGGCACAGGCGTGGTTTGTTGTTTTTGAAGTAATTGCCTTTTTCCGTGTGTTTATCTGAACACAGACCGAATCTGACTCTGTAGGGATCAGAGTGCGTGTGGATCTGTGTACTGTATGTGTGCATATACTGTTTCATGTAGCATTTGATTTAATCAGCTTTTGGCAGTAGGTTGAACAGCTTGTGTCATGATAGGTTTATATGAAGCTCTGTAAAAGATATTAGTGGCCCACAAAACTGCAACTACAAAAACATCTGTAGTGCGTGCTTAACACAAAAAAAAGGCTATTAGGAAAGACAGGTGACCAAGTTCATAAAATTCTTTCACAGTATGCACACATTGGCTATTCATGGACCATCAGACCAGCCCAAAATCAAAAGTCTGGATACATGAGACTTTTATTTGGTTTGTGCCAAAACTAGCTATTTGTTTTCAGACAATAAAGTTCATTGTTACTCTCACTAGGTCTTCGACAGTTTCAGGTTTCTAGGCTTCAAGCAGTTTTCCCAAAGAGGCCTAAGTCTGTGCAGATGTCTGGACAGAGCTCTTGTCCCTTTGCTCAGTTGGGTCGCAAGGCCCGATGTCTGAGATTATGACACTTTTTTTTCTTTATTTTTTTTTGTTAAACCTCATAGCACTTCCTCCCAACTCACTGCTGCGTAATCCGAAGACCAAGCTTTTGCTGTGTCAGCATAACTTTATGTTGTACAGTTTGGAAAGTAGGCCTGGGCGATAAAATGGTATTGATATTTATTGACGGTACACCTTCTTCGATAACGATATAAAAAATGTTCGATATAGTGCATGATATAGGCACGTGCTCTGAGTGACGCAGACAGCACACACAAACACGAACATGAGTGCTGTGCCTGCCTGTGATGAGGAGATTGTGAATAAAGAATGAATATTAGTCGAATTTAAAATAAACATTTGCATTTGAATGCAAAAATAGTACAATCGAATGTTAGGTGTGCGTCAGAGAGCGTCATCAGTGGAGCACGAGATGTGGTGATAATGATGTAAGTAACGTTTTTGCGCGCCGCTGCTGTGTTATTCATTCAAAATATTAGAGAAATGTATTCGCTCAATGCGTAGATGATCTTGATTAGGTTAAAACCGAAACAAAGCCATTCACACAGAACGCATATTCAGCGCATTTTCTAGATGGACAAATATGACTGCTGCACTCGCGTCACACACAAGAGATGTATAGAAAGCCATGCAAAGTTAAAACAGTTTAAACTTTTAGAAAACACGTCACAAATTTGTGGAGGTTTATTCCTTTTCACTGCATCTC
>NW_015649578.1:61093-64109 GCF_001515625.1 Sinocyclocheilus rhinocerous | reverse complement strand
TTTTTAGATGGACAAATATGACTGCTGCGTCACACAAGAGATGTAGCCATGCAAAGTTAAAACAGTTTAAACTTTTAGAAAACACGTCACAAATTTGTGGAGGTTTATTCCTTTTTACTGCGTCTCATATGTTTTTAAAGGCAATCTGCGTGATGGGCGATTCGGCTCTTTGTATTAAGCAATGCATAAATACGTGATGCTGTTTTGTTCATAATTGTTTATGCAATTTACGAAATTATATTTTGGTTTATATGAGTTAATTTAGACGTAATGCACGTTTTTTTATAGACAGTTATTTCCTTGCGATGACAATTTAATGCACTCCTGTGACCTCGGGAAACAAGCCAAAAGTTTAACCTATTTAATCTGCATATAAAACATTAGAAATGGGATATTTGTTTTATTTTGTGTTTGATTGTTAAAACAAAAACAAAAATTGTTGTTTGTCTCAATAAATTGAGTTACTTTAAAAATACAGTGGTTAAATGTAAAAACATTTTTCTGTTGCTCTTTGTTTTAAAAAAGGTTATAAAAATGTCAATAATTATCGATACCGAATGATATGAAACATTATATCGTTGATACATTTTTTAGCTATATCGCCCAGCCCTACTGGAAAGTGAGATTCCTGGATTTGAGGTATCATTCCTAGCACAAATAGTCTGAGATGACTTATTTGTTGAACTTTAATACTGGGAGTTAGAGATTTGTTTAAATTACTAACCCCAAGTATACGCATTAGTTATTGTAATCATTAGGCATCATTAGGCACAAATGCATTTTCATTTTGTCAGGGAGTTGCATTTCCACAGTCAAAGGGTTTTTTTGTGAGTTCTTGTACTTACTCTTACTGTCAGACGTAACATTATTAAAATTAGTTTAACCTATCAATTACATGATTATATACCGTGTGCCGCTGTCCACTGACGGTTGGTCTGATAGCACAAGGGATCCAGTGTCCAGTACCTCCTTATTTCCCTGGACAAAGGTTGTCTGTGTTCCTTGTGGTACTGTGTTACATTAGTTGAATATCTAAAATTGTGAATTTTAATATACTGATATTTTGGTTATACTGCTCCTTATTGGTGGAATTTGACAAAAAATTATCAAAATGAGGCCTACCAAATTACCAAAAAAAACATATACTGTACATATAGACGGTGGTTTTCCAAATACAAAAACAAGCATTTACTTATTATAAATATCTAAATACTGTCAGTCTAGTCTGCTGATCAGCTTTAATGACTAGTTAAACATCTTTTTGAACAAGATTTTGGGTTATGATCATGTTTCATGCTTGTTTTGGCTTGTCCTCCATACATGTTTTACCAATGCACTCGTTAAAAGGCCTATTTATCAACAGTTTATCTTGCAGAGAAATCATTCTAATATGCTGATTTGCTGCTCGAGAAACATTTCTTCTTCTTGAAATGTTGAAAACAGTTGTGCTGCCCAATATTTTTGTGGAAATTATGATAAAAAGTTCAAAAGAAGAGCAGCATTTATTTGAAATATAATTTTTTTTGTAACATTATAAATATATTTACTGTCACTTTTCACCAATTTAATGTCCTTGCTAAATAAACATACATTTTATATATATATAAAAATAAAAAAATAAAAAAATATATATACATATATATAAATATATAGCAAGAAAAAATATCATGAACATATATAATACTACCATTCAAAGATATATATATATTTTTTCTTGCTGATGCCATCTAAAGTTTGTACAGATTGTTTTTTTTGCTATCTAAATGTGTTGGTTTTCTTGAACAGCGGGACCTTGTGGGGAACAAAAACATTGTTGGTTTCCTGGACTCCAGCATCACAGCAGTAGGATCAGGAGATGTTTGGGAAGTTCTCATATTGATGGACTTCTGTCGAGGTCAGTATGTGTTCCTCTCTCAAGATGGTATGCGTTTTGAGATTCAGAGGCTTTTCCCACAAGTTTTGGTGGTCTTGACCTACTATGCAGTATTTTCATGCAGTGTTTGTGTGTAATAATCCAGGTGGGCAGGTTGTGAACCTGATGAACCAGTGCTTGCAGACTGGATTCAGTGAGACGGAGGTGCTGCAGATCTTCTGTGACACATGTGAAGCTGTCGCTCGACTACATCAGTGCAAAACTCCCATCATCCACCGGGACCTCAAGGTATGAACTCTACACCTTTATTATTCTAAGAAATAAAATAATCTGTCATTTAGTCACCTCCATGTTGTTCCAAACCCGTAGGACTAGGTGCAGGGTTCGTACGGTCATGAAAAACCTGAAAAAGTCATGGTATTTTAAAACGGCAATTTCCAGGCCTGGAAAGGTTTTGGAAAAATCAATGAACCCAGAAAGTTTTGGAAAAGTCAGGAAAATTATTTCACAAATATCTGTGCAGTAGAATACATTTTTAATCAGGTCGGTGTGGGATCACGCATATATCGCCTAGTTTTACTCATTCCCACAGGTTTCGCATTTATAATGCTGGAAATTCCCGCTAACATGTATTTAATATAGCATGTAGGTTAGATGTAAATAAATCCACACAGAATATCAGATGGAATCAGTCATAAGAGTGATTCAGCGGTACCTCGTCTTCTCTCTTTGACCCTCTCAAAACGGCTTCACACTGTTGCATCATCACAAAACTGTATAATTTGCACATCTTTTTAAGTCCTTTTAAACCATTCGGTAGTGGCGCGCTCCACAACAGTTTTCTGTGCGCTCACATCCAAAGCGTTTGGACATAAAGCCGCCTCGCAAACACCTCACGAGTACCAAATTGAATTATTGTTCGCAGCTTATTGCGCTTAAGCGGCCAAATACACACAAAATTGTCAAAATGCCCATCCTGGCGGGTATCCTCATAAACGCAGTCAGTTTTGTCTTAAGTGAATGTAAGCTTGAGAAAGAAAACTTGTGTGTATCAGAATATTGGATCCAAGCAGTCGGGTCTTAAAGGGACAGCAGCCTAATAAAGCGGTGCCGTCTGTCATTAATGTTAATCAAACAACAAAA